>NC_136410.1:125660733-125875733 GCF_051521515.1 Lactuca serriola | reverse complement strand
GTTCATGGTTGATTTGGATTTCGTTAACTGGTATGACAAGTGTATCATCGAAGACACACTTCCTATGATTGGACACATGGAAGACATCATGCACGTTATTGAGCTCTTGGGTAATCTAAGTCGATATGCCACTATACCAATCCATTTGAGGTTTTCAAAAGGTCATATGTGACTCGCTTTTTGAACCGTATAACTCCTTTCCAAGGAGAGAACTTAAGCATTACCTATCTCCAACTTGGAAATCAAGGGGTCTATGTCTTATATCGGCATAGCTCTTCTGATAACCACACCCTTCATTCATGCGTTCGTAGATTTGCACTATTTTCTCAGTCATCTCATGAATAATCTTTGGGCCTGTTCTTAGGGTTTTTCCTGCGAACTTCTTGGCTAGTTGGGTATCTTCAACTTCCACCCAACAAATAGGAGATCGACATTTCCGACCATATAACTTTTCGAATGGTGCAACCATGATGCTCGTCTGATAGTTATTATTGTATGAGAACTCGATCAATGGAAGATGACTGTCCCATGCATTTTCGAAATCTATCACACATGCTCTGAGCATGTCTCCAAGCAGTGTGAGGATGATAGGTTGTACTCATATTTAGGCGAGTACTAAGGGATTTTTCCAAACTTTGCTAGAATCGGGAGGTAAATCTACAATCTATGTCGGAGTTAATAGATAGCGGTACCCCATGTAATCTGAAAATCTCTTTAAGATACATCTTAGTCATCTTTTCCATTTTATCAGTCTCTTTTATTGGTAGGAAGTGGGCAGACTTGGTTAATCTATTGACAACTATCCATATAGTGGTTGGATTAGGTTTCTAAGCCCATAACTATAACTAGTATATATTTGACCCGAGAGTAGCATGGTCCATTTCGGGTTGCCTTCACCTGACCAATTTGAAACGATGTATATTTGATGAAGTGGTTAATTGTGATTTATTAATATATTATAAGTATAATATATTAATTGAGAAATCATATTATTTAACTAATATTGGTCAAGAATTAATTTGGAATTAATTTAGTGATCAAAAGAGATTAATTAAACTAAGGGGACTGATTAAGTAAATCAGTAATACATATAGTTTGAGCCAATGATCCATGATTGATTAGTGATGGACTAAGTTTATGTGAAAGTCCATGAAGTGTTAGTCCATAAGGCTTATCATATGGATTATTGGATTAAAGTCCCAAGGAATGAATTAGGGTTTACAAGTTGAAACCCTAGGAATTCCACACTATAAAAGTAACCCCTTAGCTCCAAATTCACCACCCCCAAGGGTTCTAAGAGAACCCTAGCCAATTTTGGTGCTTCTAGACTCTCTCTCAAATTCCTCCATTTGTTCATGGTGTTTGTGACTTGTTTGAGGCAACACACTTAAGGTGTTAAGCTCTTGAAAGGCCAACAACTCCAAGCTACAAATAAGAGGTATTCTTCTAACTAGTTTTATGATTCATGTACCAAATTTGTATGCTAATAGATTTCATGCTTTGGATATTTCTTGTTGCATGTATAACTACAAAAAACTTATATCCAAGGCATTAGGGTTGTATGTCCACCATAGGAGTGTTATAGGACTTAAAACCCAACAATAGTGTCATAACCACTAGTAGTCTTAGGCAATTTGGTCACAAAATCGATTGGGATTTGCTTCCACTTCCACTCAGTTATTGCCAATTTTGCAACAATCCCGAGGGCCATTGATGTTCTGCCTTGACCTTGGAACATGTTAGCCATTTACTTACATAGGTTACAATTTCAACCTTCATGCTTGACCACCAATAAAGAGTTTTTAAATCTAGATACATCTGGTCTTATTCGGGATGGATGGAGCACCTACTCATATGGGCCTCATCTAAAACTAGTACCTTGACATTTCTAAACTTTGGAACCCATATTCGGTTCATGAAGTACATTGCTCCAAAATCCCTAATTTCTAGTTGCTTTTCCATTCCCCTGAGGCCTTCTATCTTGATGTTTTCTTATGCTAGAGCCTCAAGCTGAGCACTTCTAATCTACAAAATTAGACTAGACTGGATAGTCATAAAAAGCACTTTGATACTACTAGACTTAACTCTTTTCTACAATTCGAGGCATCAGTTAGGACGTTACCTTTCCTGGATGATAACAGATCTCACATTCATAGTGATTAAGCAATTCCAACCAACTTCATTATCTCATGTTTTGTTCCTTTTGGTTGAAGGTGTGCTAGAGACTCTTGTGCTCCATGTAGATTATACATTTTGTTTCGTAAAGATAATGACGCCAACTCTAGGTCCTGGGCAGTGTAGTTATTCTCATGCACCTTGACATGACGTGAGGTGTAAGATGATTCTTGGTCGAAATTGATGGTCATATGGGAATATGGAAAAAGTTTCCATAAAGGGAGTTGATTATTAAGTCCACATGTGAGTTGGAAACTTTAATGCAAGAGAAGTTTTCAAGGAGCGTACCTTGAATTAGAACCTTCATTACCTTGGAATTTTTTCTAGTAAGAAAGTTCCATTGAAACATTCCGTAATATCGTTAGCTCAGTCTCTGTGACTTCGAAGCCTCAACATCACAGAAAATTGATGCATGTAAGGTTGGAATTCCAACACATTTTAGACAGTGATGAGAATTTGGAATTGTTAAATGAGCATCATTGGAATAGTGTCTAGTCAATCTGTTTACAATGGGAGGGCCATAGAGAGGCACATTATGCATGGTCATAACATGGCATGAATGATGCTTAATTCAAGTGGTTAGCTGATTACTCGAAACATTATACAATAAATAAAGTCTTAATTGTCATGGTGATTAAATAATAAGAGTTCTATTTATATTCAATAGTTTAAGACCATATTTGAGTAGTTTATTATTGTGTTTCACTTTGCATGTTTTACTTCCTAAATAATTCGATTATTCGAAACTCTACAGTCGCTCATACTTTGGAAGTAAGAAGTGAATTAAGGAGGTCATGAATTGAATTATAGATTGTATATGGAGATTACGCATTGTAATGGTTGTTACAATGTTCATGTTTACTCATAAAAATGGGGATTTTAATTATTGGATAAACCCACGCTCAGAGAATTACTTCATGGATTTTATCACGAGTACTCCAGAGATGATAATATCTTATATTCTTGAAAATAAGATATATGACTTGTAATTTACAAGTCGGTTGTACATTGGTATTGCGATCACTAACTTGATGTTATAAAACATAGTATCATGTGCGATTTGGTGAGTAAAAGTTACAAGCATATGATTCAAATTTTATTCATTCTTATTGCATTAATGGTAAAAGCGATATATTTGGGCCCCTTGATGATTTCATTTCGACATCTAAAGTGCTTGCCCAAGCCTAGACTCAATTGATGTGTTCAATTAGCAGTTTGAATTCAGTCGTCATAAATCGGGAAATCAAGAAACAAAATTTTGGAGACTGAGATTGATTTCAATCCATGTCTTGTGTCCATATGATATCTTGTAGAACGAATGAATATTTGATCACTTATCTTAGGACACGTAACTGAATGGGTCAGAGCTCGACAACGAATTTTGGAAGCTACAATTTGTTGATCGGTTCAGAAGTTATACTGGCAATTATAGTTATACACTTATCCAAGTGGGAGACTTTTGGATTAGGTGTCTAAGTCCATTACTATAATTGGTATATACTTGAACTAATAGCAGCATAGTCCTTTTCGGTTGCCCTGAAACCTAGTAATTAAATAGGATAACTTTTAGAGAGAGAGACTTGATTATTAATTTATTATATAATTAATAAATAAATTAGAAATCAAAATAAATGATTTGTTAGTATATTATGAGAATAATATATTAATTAGATATATTATTATTTAATTAAGAATTAATCAGAAATTAATTGGAATTAGTTTTGGGATTAATTGGCTTAATTAAAAGTACAGATGTTAAAGTGTAATTGTTTAATAGTTAAACAAGAAGCATTCCAGAACTTTCCTATAGCCTTGGAAGGTTTTAGGAGGGTCTAGGGTTTCTTGAATTATCCTTGGAGGATACTTAGGAAGCTAGATAATTACAAGAATGAAATAATAATATTTTATTCCTTTTAGGGTTATTCAGGGTTTCCAAGTTACACTATATAAGGATACCTATACCTAGGAATTTCGGACATGTCTTCTAGATTTAAGGAGAGCTGAAATTCAAATCTATTTCATCTCTCTCTCTCTCTTTCTTCAAGTTTCCTTGGTTACTAGTGTTTGGGTGTGAACCATCAGAGGCAGGATACTTGTGGTGCTTGCTTCCAAGAGTATTTCAAGAATGATAGGTTTGATTGTCTACTACAATATCGAAAAGGTATGTAATTTCTATTTTGTTTGTCAATTTCAAAAATATCTAGGGTTAATAGGTTTCTTGTTGTTCAATAGAATATTACTTCAATAGTGTTGCGACATATATCTAATAGGTTGTGTGACATCCCCATTTCCACGGCCAGAAAAGATCGATTTTGTTTATGCTTTATAAAAACCAGAGTAATTCTTTTAATAAAAATGTTGAGGAATTTGTTCCCAGTAAAACATGATAAATACGTTATCAAGGCATTTCCGAGGAAATGTATTTTTATTCATTTTAAAACATTTGGGATGTCATCGTCAATACAGAAACATAAGCATAAATAGAACTTACATTCATTTACACTAGTGATCTACATCTCTTTAATCTCTCAGTGTAATATGAGTTCATATCAACACCTGTGATATAAATAAACTGAGTGGGTCAGGTTGGGAAACCTGGTGAGTACATAGGGTTTTCAACCCACAATAATATAATTATTATGTTTAAACATCAAGCGATCAACCCAATTACCCATCCCCATTATCTACTTTACTCTTAAGGATCTACCCTAAGAATCAGCTACTCCTCGTTCATTCATTCCTAAGGATCATCCTAAGGAATCGGCACGAAATCCATCGTTGCCAGGGTTTACTCAATGGGCACTAAATCCATAGCTGCCAGGGTTTGCTCCACGGGTACTAAATCCATAGCTACCAGGGCTATTTTGTTTATCGACAGTATCCACTCACAATACATGTCAATGGGTTTTTAGAGTACACCGGTGAACACATCGTTCACAACACCTACAGGTTGCGAGCCTGCTAGTGTTCCACTGGACTGTCTAGAATAGTTTGTGGTTGTCATCCATACTCTGTTGAATGACGGGGCCATCATTTGGGAAAAACGCTTCTCACATCGTCCACGTCTCACCATCACCTCATGGTCTATAACAACTCTCAACTCATACTCCATCTATTACATCTACCCATGTTTTACCCCAACATTATCGTAGATATAACATACATATACAATTTAAATCATTTAAATCATGTATAAAATTGTTCATCCAGCATAGACAGCAAGTTTTCAGATAATAAGCACACATAGCACGTAATTTATATAAAATACTTCATATCTATGTGTAAGCTGAAAGTAACTATGCACTCACTTGATAAGGTGGTGAGTCAGCACTCGGACAGCACTTCGTTACTCTTAAAACAATTATCCCTTGACGAAACCTAGTGTCATTACCACTAGAGTTTAGTCTAACGTTTGACGAGACTAATTTAATAGTCTAGCTATTATTACTATTCTATAAGCATTAAACAATACTTATATAACCCATAATAATAGCTCAAATACTCCTTATAAGGTCCTAATAACATTACTATATTGAAACATAAGCTATACTAAAGATAGGACAGGTACAGCTCACTTACAACGGGTTTTCTCGAAAACTGGGCTTCGCTAAAGCAGCGTTTTCAAGCCGAAAGGCTCTTTTCTCTGGACTCCGGGAGCCTCGGGGCTTCCTTCGGGTGCTAGGGGGTTTACCTACACTTTAGGCGGCTTAAGGGAGCTTAGAGAGAGAGTGTAGAGAGAGAAAGTTGAAGGGTGAGGTGTGAGGAAGTTGGAATGCCCGGCACCTCTATTTATAGGGGGCTGACTGATGGACTCGCTGAGTAGGAGGACCTACTCGCCGAGTTGGGTCATGTGGCAGCCTTCTGGTGGTGCCACGTCACCCCATATCGCGTATTTAGAAAAATCATAACTATCGCATACGTGCTCCATTTTCGACTTTCTTTTTTTCAACACGTAGGTAAAATCAAGATCTACAACTTTTCGTTTTGACTCCGTCGGCTAATTCTCGATCGATCTCAAATTTAACAGTAGGAGGCGTTTAGACTGTTAAATGACCGCGAAGAATTCGTACCTCCTTCATAAGAACTCCATTTTCATATGTATTTTTACCATTGAGTTCCTATTAATGAGATCTTCAACTCTCATTTAGGTTGCGTAAGCCAAAAACCGCTCCAACTAAAAATCGAGTTTCGGGTCGTGCACTGCTAAGCCAAATCTTAGAAAATTCATAACTTCCTCATACGAAGTCAGATTTTGGCGTTCTTTTTTTTGTATGTTCTTGGTTTAACATATACTATAGATTTCGTTTAGATTGAAAAGGCTAAAATTCTCTCCATCATAAATTTACTATTTACGCTTCCTGGTGTCGTGCCGGTTTTGCCGTAAAACTTCGACGGGCCATAACTTCTTCGTTATAACTCGGATTTCAGCGTTCTTTATATGTACGGAAACCTTGAGACATATTCTACAACTTGGTTAAGATTGTTTATTCTAAATCAACTTTTGTCAAAAAGTCATTTTCGACCCCTATTATCTCTAAATTGACTAGCCCGGATCTACGGGCGTTACAATTACCTCCCCTTTAGGATGATTACGTCCCGGAATCATCAACGAAACAGGGCTCGTATAATGACTCCATACGTTATACCTTAATCCTAGGTAATAATTATAACTTCTATATTACTTCGGATCTATCTCTTAGACTTATTGACTGCAAGTAGTACTCAATCTTACACCTGCTTTTTACCTCAGGTTAGACTCCAAATTATGACCTTCAAGTCACAATCTCGATCCTTAATGGATACAAGCTTAAGATAAGTTCTTTTATTACTACAATGGAATGATGTTTCATATTCTAATGACCTATCATCGTATGTTGCAATGCTTGGACTCAGGTCTTTTATAGTCAAATTCCAGAATGGGCTATAGCT
Source organism: Lactuca serriola (assembly GCF_051521515.1). Taxonomy (NCBI): domain Eukaryota; kingdom Viridiplantae; phylum Streptophyta; class Magnoliopsida; order Asterales; family Asteraceae; genus Lactuca; species Lactuca serriola. The sequence goes on along the minus strand of NC_136410.1, from coordinate 125,868,629 downwards.
TCCATCATGTTCTAATCACATATTAAAAGGTAGCATTTCTAGCAACCGTTGTGATACTTCTACTGATTGTTGCGATTTAATTCTTCCGGCTTAAGTCGGTGCTACATCTAACTTGGTTCTCTGAATCACGTAACATACTTATCGTAGTCAGACTCAATTTGATATGACCACTTGGGTCGGAATAACAATCATCTTCTTAGTCATTACCGAAACGATGGTAACTACATATTTGAATAAATCGGAATCAATTATTGGCTTCTTGGTAACCTTGTGACTTTCCCTGATCCAAGTGTGAGTCATGTGCTTCTGGTAGTATATGCATCTACTACTTTTCACACCTACTCATACTCGTCCCAAGTATTGTCTCGCAGTACCCAAGTCACCATACAAGAAAATCACATAACTGTTTAACACACCAGATAACAAAACGAAGGTTTTATATCATTCCTTGAAACTATTACATAGGTGTTCAAGTTCATCCTAGACTATGCCTCTAATAGGCTACACCACGTGGTACTATCTACATGACTACTTCATAACTTCATCTTCGGTCATACGTCCTTACTCTTGATTCCTTGCATTGCTAACTGCTTTGTCAAGGATGCTCCTTAGCTTTGGAGGTGCATTCGCTCCTACTGCTTCATTTTTCTTCGGGCAGTCCCTAGATAAATGTCCTTCTTTGTTACATCCATCGTACACCTTACTCTTAGACGTGCACTTGCTGGCGTAATTCCCTATCCTTCCACATTTGTAGCAAGTCACCTTCTCATCGTATCCCTCATAGTGCTTTAGCAGTACATTTGGCGTTGTTGCTCTCATTGGACAATCTTGCTTGAAGTGTCCCTCTCCACTACACTTAAGGCAAACTTCCTCCTTGGTTGAGCATTTATGGGCATTATGACCAATCTTCCTGCATTTGAAGCAGGTCACTTCCTTAGGACATCTCCTGTTACACCATTTTGCTTCACCTCTTCCTCCTCCAGACTGTGAAAATAAGTTTTTCCTATTGGAACTTGAAGATCCCTCAAATTTCCTCCTCTTGCCAACTTCAACCTTGTTGGCGATCCTATCGTCGGTCTTTTCTTCGACAGACTTAGCAACCCAGATGGTTGCCTCAAGAGCGGGTGCCTGGCGTACTGGCACAATAAGTTCGTCCTTACTTTGTTGAATTAAGCACCTTGTTTCTCTCTTCAGTTGATCCAACATCATCCGCACCATTGCCTATACTCCTTCCATCGTGATTGGCTCGGGTGCAGCTACTACTTCTGGTGTACGCTCAATCACTTGTGGCTTAGGCTGCAGGTTACTATTTTTGAATCCGCTTTGAGTGTTCATCATGTCGATCTATACATCGAATTTAGATGTCCGGTGTAGAGTGACGAGAATTTAGATAGAGAAGATTTTATTTACGATCGACGTGTAATTCTCCTTATCTCTCCGGAAAATTACATGCCAGTTCTAATACCGTAATTAAACGTTTAGAAACCTGAACACATAAAGTTTCCAGATGCGGTCGGCAACAGACCATAGATCCATTCATATAATGCATATCAAAAAACATTTAGCACATAAAAGTATGTTAGGCATTTTCCCTAAATAAGCTAGTACTTGTGTCTATTTAGGTTTACAACCTAAAATATATTAGACACACTCCTCACGATCATCTCTTAGCATTCTAAGTTTAAGTCTAGAAATAAATCCATATTCCTAGTTCACTTAAACTAATGCTCTGATACCAACTGTGACATCCCCATTTTCACGGCCAGAAAAGACCGATTTTGTTTATGCTTTATAAAACTCAGAGTAACTCTTTTAATAAAAATGTTGCGGAATTTGTTCCCAGTAAAACATGATAAATACATTATCAAGGCATTTCCGAGGAAATGTATTTTTTTTATTCATTTTAAAACATTTGGGATGTCATCATCAATACAGAAACATAAGCATAAACAGAACTTACATTCATTTACACTAGTGATCTACATCTCTTTAATCTCTCAGTGTAATATGACTTCATATCAACACCTGTGATATAAATAAACTGAGTGGGTCAGGTTGGGAAACCTGGTGAGTACATAGGGTTTTCAACCCACAATAATATAATTATTATGTTTAAACATCAAGCGATCAACCCAATTACCCATCCCCATTATATACTTTACTCTTAAGGATCTACCCTAAGAATCAGCTACTCCTCGTTCATTCATTCCTAAGGATCATCCTAAGGAATCGGCACGAAATCCATCGTTGCCAGGGTTTACTCAACGGGCACTAAATCCATAGCTGCCAGGGTTTGCTCCACGGGTACTAAATCCATAGCTACCAGGGCTATTTTGTTTATCGACAATATCCACTCGCAATACATGTCAATGGGTTTTTAGAGTACACCGGTGAACACATCGTTCACAACACCTACAGGTTGCGAGCCTGCTAGTGTTCCACTGGACTGTCTAGAATAGTTTGTGGTTGTCATCCATACTCTGTTGAATGACGGGGCCATCATTTGGGAAAAACGCTTCTCACATCGTCCACGTCTCACCATCACCTCATGGTCTATAACAACTCTCAACTCATACTCCATCTATTACATCTACCCATGTTTTACCCCAACATTATCGTAGATATAAAATACATATACAATTTAAATAATTTAAATCATATATAAAATCGTTCATCCAGCATAGACAGCAAGTGTTCAGATAATAAGCACACATAGCACGTAATTTATATAAAATACTTCATATCTATGTGTAAGTTGAAAGTAACTATGCACTCACTTGATAAGGTGGTGAGTCAGCACTCGGACAGCACTTCGTTACTCTTAAAACAATTATCCCTTGACGAAACCGAGTATCATTACCACTAGAGTTTAGTCTAACGTTTGACGAGACTAATTTAATAGTCTAGCTATTATTGCTATTCTATAAGGATTAAACAATACTTATATAACTCATAATAATAGCTCAAATACTCCTTATAAGGTCCTAATAACATTACTATATTGAAACATAAGCTATACTAAAGATAGGACAGGTACAGCTCACTTACAACGGGTTTTCTCGAAAACTGGGCTTCGCTAAAGCAGCGTTTTCGAGCCGAAAGGCTCTTTTCTCGGGACTCCGGGAGCCTCGGGGCTTCCTTCGGGTGCTAGGGGGTTTACCTACACTTTAGGGGGCTTAAGGGAGCTTAGAGAGAGAGTGTAGAGAGAGAAAGTTGAAGGGTGAGGTGTGAGGAAGTTGGAATGCCCGGCACCTCTATTTATAGGGGGCTGACTGATGGACTCGCTGAGTAGGAGGACCTACTCGCCGAGTTGGGTCATGTGGCAGCCTTCTGGTGGTGCCACGTGTCCAATTCTGGTGGTGCCACGTCACCCCATATCGCGTATCAGCCTTCAAACTTAGAAAAATCATAACTATCGCATACGAGCTCCATTTTCGACTTTCTTTTTTTCAACACGTAGGTAAAATCAAGATCTACAACTTTTCGTTTTGACTCCGTCGGCTAATTCTCGATCGATCTCAAATTTAACAGTAGGAGGCGTTTAGACTGTTAAATGACCTCGAAGAATTCGTACCTCCTTCATACGAACTCCATTTTCATATGTATTTTTACCGTTGAGTTCCTATTAATGAGATCTTCAACTCTCATTTAGGTTGCGTAAGCCAAAAACCGCTCCAACTAAAAATCGAGTTTCGGGTCGTGCACTGCTAAGCCAAATCTTAGAAAATTCATAACTTCCTCATACGAAGTCAGATTTTGGCGTTCTTTTTTTTGTATGTTCTTGGTTTAACATATACTACAGATTTCGTTTAGATTGAAAAGGCTAAAATTCTCTCCATCATAAATTTACTATTTACGCTTCCTGGTGTCGTGCCGGTTTTGCCGTAAAACTTCGACGGGCCATAACTTCTTCGTTATAACTCGGATTTCAGCGTTCTTTATATGCACGGAAACCTTGAGACATATTCTACAACTTGGTTAAGATTGTTTATTCTAAATCAACTTTTGTCGAAAAGTCATTTTCGACCCCTATTATCTCTAAATTGACTAGCCCGGATCTACGGGCGTTACAATTACCTCCCCTTTAGGATGATTACGTCCCGGAATCATCAACGAAACAGGGCTCGTATAATGACTCCATACGTTATACCTTAATCCTAGGTAATAATTATAACTTCTATATTACTTCGGATCTATCTCTTAGACTTATTGACTGCAAGTAGTACTCAATCTTACACCTGCTTTTTACCTCAGGTTAGACTCCAAATTATGACCTTCAAGTCACAATCTCGATCCTTAATGGATACAAGCTTAAGATAAGTTCTTTTATTACTATAATGGAATGATGTTTCATATTCTAATGACCTATCACCGTATGTTGCAATGCTTGGACTCAGGTCTTTTATAGTCAAATTCCAGAATGGGCTATAGCTTCCATCATGTTCTAATCACATATTAAAAGGTAGCATTTCTAGCAACCTTTGTGATACTTCTACTGATTGTTGCGATTTAATTCTTCCGGCTTAAGTCGGTGCTACATCTAACTTGGTTCTCTGAATCACGTAACATACTTATCGTAGTCAGACTCAATTTGATATGACCACTTGGGTCGGAATAACAATCATCTTCTTAGTCATTACCGAAACGATGGTAACTACATATTTGAATAAATCGGAATCAATTATTGGCTTCTTGGTAACCTTGTGACTTTCCCTGATCCAAGTGTGAGTCATGTGCTTCTGGTAGTATATGCATCTACTACTTTTCACACCTACTCATACTCGTCCCAAGTATTGTCTCGCAGTACCCAAGTCACCATACAAGAAAATCACATAACTGTTTAACACACCAGATAACAAAACGAAGGTTTTATATCATTCCTTGAAACTATTACATAGGTGTTCAAGTTCATCCTAGACTATGCCTCTAATAGGCTACACCACGTGGTACTATCTACATGACTACTTCATAACTTCATCTTCGGTCATACGTCCTTACTCTTGATTCCTTGCATTGCTAACTGCTTTGTCAAGGATGCTCCTTAGCTTTGGAGGTGCATTCGCTCCTACTGCTTCATTTTTCTTCGGGCAGTCCCTAGATAAATGTCCTTCTTTGTTACATCCATCGTACACCTTACTCTTAGACGTGCACTTGCTGGCGTAATTCCCTATCCTTCCACATTTGTAGCAAGTCACCTTCTCATCGTATCCCTCATAGTGCTTTAGCAGTACATTTGGCGTTGTTGCTCTCATTGGACAATCTTGCTTGAAGTGTCCCTCTCCACTACACTTAAGGCAAACTTCCTCCTTGGTTGAGCATTTATGGGCATTATGACCAATCTTCCTGCATTTGAAGCAGGTCACTTCCTTAGGGCATCTCCTGTTACACCATTTTGCTTCACCTCTTCCTCCTCCAGACTGTGAAAATAAGTTTTTCCTATTGGAACTTGAAGATCCCTCAAATTTCCTCCTCTTGCCAACTTCAACCTTGTTGGCGATCCTATCGTCGGTCTTTTCTTCGACAGACTTAGCAACCCAGATGGTTGCCTCAAGAGCGGGTGCCTGGCGTACTGGCACAATAAGTTCGTCCTTACTTTGTTGAATTAAGCACCTTGTTTCTCTCTTCAGTTGATCCAACATCATCCGCACCATTGCCTATACTCCTTCCATCGTGATTGGCTCGGGTGCAGCTACTACTTCTGGTGTACGCTCAATCACTTGTGGCTTAGGCTGCAGGTTACTATTTTTGAATCCGCTTTGAGTGTTCATCATGTCGATCTATACATCGAATTTAGATGTCCGGTGTAGAGTGACGAGAATTTAGATAGAGAAGATTTTATTTACGATCGACGTGTAATTCTCCTTATCTCTCCGGAAAATTACATGCCAGTTCTAATACCGTAATTAAACGTTTAGAAACCTGAACACATAAAGTTTCCAGATGCGGTCGGCAACAGACCATAGATCCATTCATATAATGCATATCAAAAAACATTTAGCACATAAAAGTATGTTAGGCATTTTCCCTAAATAAGCTAGTACTTGTGTCTATTTAGGTTTACAACCTAAAATATATTAGACACACTCCTCACGATCATCTTTTAGCATTCTAAGTTTAAGTCTAGAAATAAATCCATATTCCTAGTTCACTTAAACTAATGCTCTGATACCAACTGTGACATCCCCATTTTCACGGCCAGAAAAGACCGATTTTGTTTATGCTTTATAAAACTCAGAGTAACTCTTTTAATAAAAATGTTGCGGAATTTGTTCCCAGTAAAACATGATAAATACATTATCAAGGCATTTCCGAGGAAATGTATTTTTTTTATTCATTTTAAAACATTTGGGATGTCATCATCAATACAGAAACATAAGCATAAACAGAACTTACATTCATTTACACTAGTGATCTACATCTCTTTAATCTCTCAGTGTAATATGACTTCATATCAACACCTGTGATATAAATAAACTGAGTGGGTCAGGTTGGGAAACCTGGTGAGTACATAGGGTTTTCAACCCACAATAATATAATTATTATGTTTAAACATCAAGCGATCAACCCAATTACCCATCCCCATTATCTACTTTACTCTTAAGGATCTACCCTAAGAATCAGCTACTCCTCGTTCATTCATTCCTAAGGATCATCCTAAGGAATCGGCACGAAATCCATCGTTGCCAGGGTTTACTCAACGGGCACTAAATCCATAGCTGCCAGGGTTTGCTCCACGGGTACTAAATCCATAGCTACCAGGGCTATTTTGTTTATCGACAGTATCCACTCGCAATACATGTCAATGGGTTTTTAGAGTACACCGGTGAACACAGCGTTCACAACACCTACAGGTTGCGAGCCTGCTAGTGTTCCACTGGACTGTCTAGAATAGTTTGTGGTTGTCATCCATACTCTTTTGAATGACGGGGCCATCATTTGGGAAAAACGCTTCTCACATCGTCCACCTCTCACCCTCACCTCACGGTCTATAGCACCTCTCAACTCATCATCCAAATCATACTCCATCTATTACATCTACCCATGTTTTACCCCAACATTATCGTAGATATAACATACATATACAATTTAAATCATTTAAATCATGTATAAAATCGTTCATCCAGCATAGACAGCAAGTGTTCAGATAATAAGCACACATAGCACGTAATTTATATAAAATACTTCATATCTATGTGTAAGCTGAAAGTAACTATGCACTCACTTGATAAGGTGGTGACTCGGCACTCGGACAACACTTCGTTACTCTTAAAACAAATATCCCGTTGACGAAACCTAGTATCATTACCACTAGAGTTTAGTCTAATGTTTGACGAGACTAATTTAATAGTCTAGCTATTATTACTATTATATAAATGTTATACAATACTTATATAACCCATAATAATAGCCCAAATACTCCTTATAAGGTCCTAATAACATTACTATATTGAACCATAAGCTATACTAAAGATAGGACAAGTACAGCTCACTTACAGCGGGTTTTCTCGAAAACTGGGCTTCGCTAGAGCAGCGTTTTAGAGCCGAAAGGCTCTTTTCTCGGGACTCCGGGAGCATCGGGGCTTCCTTCGGGTGCTAGGGGGTTTACCTACACTTTAGGGGGCTTAAGGGAGCTTAGGGAGAGAGTGTAGAGAAAGAAAGTTGAAGGGTGAGGTGTAAGGAAGTTGGAATGCCCGGCACCTCTATTTATAGGGGGTTGACTGATAGACTCGCTGAGTAGGAGGACCTACTCGCCAAGTTGGGTCACGTGGCAGCCTTCTGGTGGTGCCACGTGTCCAATTCTGGTGGTGCCACGTCACCCCATATCGCGTATCAGCCTTCAAACTTAGAAAAATCATAACTCTCGCATATGAGGTCTGTTTTCGACGTTCTTTTTTTCAAAGCGTAGGTAAAATCAAGATCTACAACTTTCTTTTTGACTTTGTCGGCTAATTCTCACCCGATCTCAAATTTAAAAATAGGAGGCGTTTAGACTGTTAAATGACCACGAAGAATTTCGTAACTCCTTCATACGAACTCCATTTTGGTATGTATTTTTACCGTTGAGTTCCTATTTTTGAGATCTTCAACTCTCATTTAGGTCGCGTAAGCCAAAAACTGCTCGAACTAAAAATCGAGTTTTGGGTCGTGCACTGCTAAGCCAAATCTTAGAAAATTCATAACTTCCTCATACGAAGTCAGATTTGGGCGTTCTTTTTTTTGTATGTTCTCGGTTTAACATATACTACAGATTTCGTTTAGATTGCTAAGGCTAAAAGTCGCTCTATCGTAAATTTACTATTCATGCTTCCCGGTGTCGTGCCGGTTTTGCCATAAAACTTCGACGGGCCATAATTTCTTCGTTATAACTCGGAACTATGATACATATCTCATTGATTTAGAAGCAGGAAATGGGGCATAGTGGCTAGCATCCTGCCAAGATCCTGGAATGTTATACACCTCAAAGTGCACTTTATGTAAGTTGATTTAGTCACATTTCATCACAACCAAGGCGAGGTACATACCTACTCCTTACTCTCGTTTCTTTCCTTTGTACATCTTTATTCCAAGAACACTACTGACTTAAGCATTAGAGGGGCATTAGCCAAGTTAATACCCAGCCCAAGCTAAAGTTTGTAACATGCAGAAACTCAAGGGTCCTAGCCACTACGAATAGAGACTGATCATATCTCCTCCGATTAAGTGTACTTAATCCCTTCTAAGGTTTAAAGAGTTAACAACCTCTTTCATTCGTGTTTGGGTCTCCACATGCTTGGACGCATGATATCTTACTATGGGATGTGAGTAAGGGGATCATTTCACGCTTTAGTGACTTGGCAGCCCTCTTATTTCTGAACATATGTTAAGATCCGAAAGTTTAAAGAGTTAATGATCTCTTTCTCATGAGTTTCGGTTTCTACACCTAGCTTGGACACACGATATCTAACTATGGGATTTGATAAGGGGATCATTTCATGCTTTAGTGACTTGGGAATCCTCTTATTTTCGAAGATATGTTAAGATCCTAAAGTATAATCTACAGTTTATAACATCTTCATGTTATCACACGTTGGGATCTTACCCCAAAAATTACATAAGGTTTATAACATCTTTATGTTATCACATGTTGGGATCTTTCCCCAGAAAATACATACAAATCGTAACATTTTCATGAACAAGGATGTTTCCCACGCTATACATCACAAGTTGAGATCCTCCCCAGTATATAACATTAAGATGTTATAGATTGAACTTGTAACATCCATAAAAATCATGCCAATTTAAAACTTTTTAAATCATTCAAAACCGATAATTCTTACAAATAAATTTCAAAATGGTTTAATGTCAGAGTCTCCTGGAATCAAATTTTCGCCTTCCCGTAATCATCAGAAATATCTAAAACAACAATCGGTAAATGTAAGTTTGAAGGCTTAGTGAGTTACCCCCAAAATACCAACACCATATAGATATAACCATATCATATAAACAAACAACATGTATAATGAGCCTTCAGCCTGACTGGACTGCCTCGCATGCCTTAAGTCCATCTAGACCGCTCTCCGAGCCTTCATCACGTTTGGACCGCCTCTCAGGGTCTCCAGTCTATCCGGACCGCTCGATGGGCCTTTAGTCTAACTAATATGCCCTCCCAGGTTTGTATTCTCTCCGGTCCGACCAGGGTATGTTGGCCTTCAGAATAAAGTAGGACTGCCACAACCCAACCTCAATCAAACAATCATGTGCACATTAATATCATACGCTAGCATATATATATATATATATATATATATATATATATATATATATATATATATATATATATATATATCATGGTTGCAGAAATCGGGATTAATCGGCGATTAATCGTTAGGCGTTTTCCAACCGTCGAGGATTAGGGCATTAATCGGAAATTTAGGATTAATCGGGTTTGGCGGGATTAATCGGCCTTGGTGGGATTAATCGGTCAACAAAAGTCAAAAAATCTGAAAAAAGTCAAAAAAAAGTTAAAAAAATCAAAAAAAGGTCAAAAAATTTTAAAATATTTTTTTAAAAATTCAGAGAACCAACTTTCTTTTTTTACTCCAAAATTTTCAAAATTTCAAATATTATACTAAAATGTTCATATTTTCGTATTTCCAAATTTCCAAATTACAATTTTTCTTATTTTCTAATTTTGAAATACTTGTTTTCTTAAGATATATTAATATTTAATTAATTTTAATATTTTATTAATAATTTATGGTCCCCGATTAATCCTCGATTAATCCCCGCCAAGACCGATTAATCCCTTAACACCAGTCGACCGTCGAGCTACCGTCAAACAATTTTTACAACCTTGATATATATATATATATATATATATATATATATATATATATATATATATAACAGTCAAATCGATCTAACAGATCACTAATCATAGCAACATCCTATAACCAGGACAAATACTAACCGGTCACTAACATAGCACCATCCTATATACCAGGATACCGACCTAACCAGGTCATTAAGCATATCACCATCCTAACTACCTGGATGTAAATCAATAAGCATATCATGCAATAACTCGGATACAAATCCGAAAAGGACCGGCATTGGTGCCTTAGACCCTGTTGATATAGTGAGGAGAACTCACCTCGAACGGCAGATAAATCCCATAATTGTTGCAGCTGCTACGAACTGGCTTCCACGACTGAACCAATAACCAAATCATTCTTTAATAGTTGCCTATTACAAAACCACCAAGTACTACTCCTATAAATGGTCCAACTAACCAAGCCAACAATTTTCTCAAGCCTATTAGGACCAAACAATGCCCAACTCCATTAGGCCCATTAAGGCCCAATTCACCATCCAAGGCCCATTAGGGCAAGCCTAGCAAGGCAAGCCCAACCAGAAGTCCATTAATCTAAAATCCTTAGTCCATTATGAGCCCAAACCAAAGGATAAGTCCAAGACCAAAATAGCCAACATTCAAAGATACCAAAACTTGCACAGGAGGTTGTCACATCGTGAGCAACTTATGCTCATGTCGTGAGGTCACGACTTTGGCCCAGAAGCTTCCTCGAATACGTACTCATGTCGTGAGGCTTCATTCCTCACGTCGTGAGTTCAGATCTGTCCAAAAATGAGCATTAAGCTCCTAATCCATTAATCCTTAGCATGGGACAGTCTAGGGGGTCTTCCTTGACCTCAAAGATCATAAAAATCAAAGCTTTTTAGTCACATATGTCCAATACATGACTTAAATACTAGTTTGGTCAAAAATGGGTATAAACATCAAGATTCAAACTTGGAGCCCATAAATTGCACCAAAATCCATATCTAAGGGTACTAGCATAGAAAATGACTTAATGGTCCATAAATTTGCTAACTTTATGGACCTCATGCATGATACTTCAAGATCCCATGCAAAGAAGGTAACCATAACCTAGATCTAGCAAGATTAGAAGAGAAAGGTGGGATCTTTGAGACTTACAGAGGCTTATGAAATCAGAAGTGCCACTAGAAGGAGCTTATCTCGTCCAAAGGAACCTCCACAAGAGCTTCGTCATCTTCTTCAAGGAAATCAACTGCTATAGCACACCAATACCACCAACAATGGCTCAAGGGCTCAAGAAGGCCGAATCTCGGGTTTTTCAGTGATTTGGGAGTGAAAGAGGCTGAGGAGAAACAACCCTAATCATCCCATACCTTTTAATACACAAAAATTAGGGTTTTGGTGCATCAAATGTGTCTCATGTCGTGAGCACTTCATGCTCATGTCGTGAGCCTTAAATGAGCTTGGTCAACAAGTCAACGATCACTCGCCCGGACCACTCCAACTTCAAACGGCCATAACTTCTTCGCTTGAACTCCGTTTTTGATGTTCTTTATATCCATAGAAAGGTGGTGAGAAGCTCTACACATCTATCAACTTTTCCTCACCTCAAAACCTTCCGAAAAAAATCCAAAATTCATAAAGAGCTCAAAATGCCACTTTACCGATTTACCCCCTTAGCTCCAAGACATAACCCAAACTCCCAGTTCACTTCAGTTATATTATTTGTACCTAAATGGGTCTAGATCTCTCTTTTCCAAAGGCCCTAAGCCTTATGATAACCTATCTCCAGGACATAATCTTGAATTAGGAAAGCGATTCGGAACAGGGCGTTACAACTCTCCCCCACTTAAATTCAAGTTCGTCCTCAAAATCATCCTTTACCATCCCTGCCATGCCCGACATCCTGAGGGACAAACCCATAACCTTGAACATACCATAACCTAACCAAGGCTTCCAAACCCAGCAGAAAGTTTCCAATCTGAAGAAAACAAATCCATAATCCTATGCAGCAAATTAACCCTACTTTACCTAAAAATCTGCAATGCGGAAACTCGAATTTGGTCGGACTTCTCGACAGACCGCCCATACTATCCATCTCTAATTCTATTCCCTTTATCCCCTAAACGGACTACACAACCCTGAAAACCTGAAATTCCTACCAGAAAACAGAACCGCAGATCATATTATGTTGCCGACAACTCTTTACTGGACAAACAGATTCGATAATCCTTCAAGAGAAAGCTAATACTGATAACAAAATTTCCTATGATATGATGAGAAATGGGAGACAAACCAGGGATGAACCTTCTTGTGTCGACCGACAATGTTTCCATTAACCCCCGAACTAATTTACACATCATTGTCAACTCATAACCATGAACTCCCATGACTTGCCCGATTAACCACGGCTGGAATATCAACATGTCGAATCATTTCAACAATTGGGTTGAAATCCTTAGGTTTTGTTGGCCTACCACCTCAACCCTACTGCTCCCCCTGAGCCTATGTGCCTACGACTCACATTTGGTCCGCACCGCGTATCTTGGCCTACTACCTCAACCCTATTGCTCCTCTTGGGTTTTCATGCCTACGACTTATAATCGGCTCGCATCGGGTATCTTAGCCTACTGCATAGAGCAGGACTACCTCAACGCTCCCAACACAATGTGTTTCCATAGATAATTAGGAGCAAGATCTAACCCAATACTTAGAACCTGGCAAACAGGGATGCTTTAACCCAGCAACCCTTGACTTCCCGATGATGACATTATACCTTTCGCCTACAACTCACGACTCACCCCACAAACCAAAAAGTTTTCCCTTATTTACCTCACTGACCTCCAGAGTGCATGCCTTACACGGATACACTTGCGATCCCCAACGCAAGTTTCCACTATAAGCCATCTCAAAATGGTCGTCCATGAATCCATTCCACGTTTATGACCGAAACTACCACATATAGTGCAGAAAAGACCCTTAAACAGGTCAATATCAAACCTTTCACAATCTGAATCCATATGATACACTAAAACCTTAGTATACCCGTTGACTCTTTACCATGCCATTACCAAACTCTGGAGCGACGAAAGAAGATGATCAACCAGGAACTTCCCCATTACATCCGATCCTTAACAGCAACTTGAGAACATGCAGGAATATGGGGAAAACATTCCCCATATTCATTCTGATACCTGACTGATATTCCCCTCAGTCCTTACTGTTTCCTTTATCCAATCAATGGGCTTACGACTCGCCAGGCCCCTATCAACACGTCAATCCCGAGAACACTACAAGCAGAAGGAATGAATCTTTACGATCATTAGACCCACAACCTATAACTCGAATGCTTCTAATAACCTATCAACGTTGTCGTCTTCTTGTCAGTAGCCCATTCCTTTGGGTCTGAAGGTACCCATCTTCCTCCGCTGCCCAAAAGGCCTAATCAATGTTCCTCACATCACCAAACAAGCATCGCAATACTGAAACTCTACCACGCATGATTCCCTTCTTGGGACAGGTTGCTACTCAAGAGTTTCCAGGCGCTTCTACATGACCACTGACAATTCCTAAGGGTACTCTATAAGTGATAACCAGCAAGTACGAAATGTACAATTCCACATGTTATTGTCACAAAGCAGCATGCTCAATACCATAACGTAGATCTAACAAAATACAGATAGAGACTTCAGCATGAATCGACCGCCTCACCGGGCCTTCAGCCTATCTGGACCACTCTCAGAACCTTCAGCATGTTTGTACCGCCTCTCCGGGCCTTCAGCCTGTCTAGACCATTCTCCGGGCCTTCGGCTGGATTGGTACGCCCTGTTGGCCTTCAGTCTATCCAGACCGCCCTAAGTCTGGTGAGCATAACCCTGGATCTATCCTGGTGCCCTCTTTTATATAGCCAGTTCTCCCCCACTTGGCCTTTCGAACTCCTAATCCAATCAGTAAACTATAATCCTAGCCTAACTCTAGACCTCGTGTTGATCTCCCACCCTCTTGGGAAACCCGTGGTCTGATACCTGACCAGCGTATCTGCCACATACGCTAAATAACCCGCACACTCATGCTGAAAGAACCGTCGAGCCTTGGAAGCTAAAAAAAAACCCTCAATGGCTGATGCTCCATCTGAGAATTACCAATTCTCCCCCACTTGGGACACTAACCACTACCTACTAGTAACGAAACCAAAACACCACTTAACCATCCCTACTAGGTATTACCATACTTAACCATGTCATGATTAACCCTGGAATAAATAACCTACGCAAAACAATCCTCTCAGTACAGAGCAACCAAACTTCAAGAGAAGCCAGAATCCCAGCTAAATGCTTCTAAATCTACAAAACCACAACTATTGACCCTGGAATGGTGAGTCTCTATCCTAACTTCTCATCCTCAACGCATCCCTGGATCCTAACCATCTACAACCCTTCGATACTAAATTCCCCTGATCCTCATATGACCTAACATCTTATGTAGAAGGTAATGGAAAGTTCACAATATAATCATAAACAGTAATATAAAAGGTAGAAACATACCAACAATCTCATATGGTGCTGCCCTGGCCTCCTTTGCTGTAAGCTGGAAAGCACGTCCCTGAGCCCTTGGAGGCTCTGCTCTACCGTGAGTCTCGTCAGTAATTCTCAGTGTAACTGGCGTTGGAGCATGCACTGGCCTGGCAGCGAGTTGTGGACAGCTGGTCTTCACGTGAGCAAACTGATGGTAGTGGTAGCAAATCCTCGAATCTTGAACTGGGTCTAGCTGGTCACAAACCCTCGCATAGTGCCCCCTGGCCGCAATTTCGGTACGCGCTACCCGATCTGCAAACCACCGAGTGACCCTTCCCGCACTTGCCACAAGTACAGCCCTACTGTCCTCTTATCTTGGAATCAGTGGTCTTAGACCGTTTTGGCATCGGCTGTGACTGCGTCGGGGACTGTCTTTGCTCCCGTAACTATAACTCAATCTCAAGCTCATGCCGCCTAGCAGCCTCGTGTAACTCCAGCAAGGTATCACATCGCTGGGTAGCAACAAACTGAAAGATGTCAGTCTTGAACATGCTCAGATAACATGTCATCTAAGCCCACTCAGAAGCAAACGTCGGGTAGAACATCGCCCTCTCCGTGAACATACGGGTGATCTCCGTCACCATCTCAACATCCTATCTCAACTCTAAAAACTATTGAGCTAACCGCTCCCGCTCGACCCGCGAAATGTAGCGAGCACAGAACATATCCCTGAACTGCTCCCAATTAACCACAGCTCTCTAATCATCATTGTACCACCCTATCATCAACCTCCACTAGTCATTTGCCTAGGACCTCAACAGGTTCAGAGTACATCTGACCTTCTGGTCAGCAGGACATGAGCACATGAAGAAACACCCCTCTACGTCAGACAGCCACCTCATGGCTATAATCGGGTCCTCAATCCCCTCAAAAGTCGGGGGTTGTGGAGAGTTGGTCTTCACGTGACCAACCTGATGGCAGTGGTAGCAAATCCTCGTATCCTGAACCGGGGCTAGCTGGCGACAATCCCTCGCATAGTGCCCCTCCTGGCCGCATTTGAGGCACGCGCTACCCGATCTGCAAACCCCCCAAGTGACCCTTCCCGCACTTGCCACAAGTGCGGCCCTGCTGTCCTCCTGTCCTGGAATCAATGGTCTCAGACCGTTTTGGCATTGGTTGTGACTGCGTTGGGGCTTGTCTCTGCTCCCGTAACTGTAACTCGATCTCAAGCTCATGCCGCCTAACGGCCTCCTATAACTCCAGCAAGGTATCGCATCGCTAGGTAGCAACAAACTGACGGATGTCAGTCTTGAGCATGCTTAGATAACGTGTCATCTGATCCCGCTCGGAAGCAAACTTCAGGCAAAACATCACCCTCTCCATGAACATAAGGGTGATCTTCGTCACCATCTCAGTATCTTGTCTCAACTCCAAAAACTCCTGATCTAACCACTCTCACTCGACCCGTAAAATGTAGCGAGCACGGAACATATCCCTGAACTGCTCCCAAGTAACCGTAGCTCTCTGATCATCAGTGTACGACCCTGTCATCAACCTCCACCAGGCCTTTTGCCTAGACCTTAGTAGGTTCAGAGTACATCTGACCTTCTGGTCAGCAAGACGTGAGCACGTGAAGAAACACCCATCCACTTCATACAACCACCTCATGGCTATAATCGGGTCTTGAATCCCCTCAAAATTCGGGGGCTTCATGTTATTGAAGTCCCAATACAGAAAAGCCCGACTAGCTCCTACCCCTGTCGCCATTACAACTGTTCCGGCAGCCGTCTCTGCAATGGCTGCATAGCGCTTGTCAAAGTACTCAACCATGGTTGTCTTAATAGACCCAAACATCTCCAGCAACTGTGCTCAGAACAGTGTAGCAACCTCATCCTGCAGGATCTCCCGAATCCTGGCATCCATCTTATCCAGTCTCATCTGACCGATAGTCTCGAGTACTGCTGGTTCCACTTGACCGCCATCTCCTGATCCTGATCCGGATCCAGTCAAAAATCGTCTAGTAACCACCATGCTGAAAATATATCAAGAAGATATTAGATAATCCGTATAAATAATGGGGAACCAACTCCCAACTAAACCCTAGGGGTTGTGACTTCCTTGCTATGCGTATGGGTCTTGTGCTTTCAGTATTACAGGCCATAACTATCTTCCACACCTTCCCATATTTGTCTCAAGTATCATCACAACGCCCTAACAATATACATAAACATCGAGAGCAATCCTCACTCCTAGAGGAATGCTAAATATCTCATATTGGCCTACTGACCTCGCACAACCCACCCATCCATGGAATTTCCACCAACCATGCAGCACTCGTGTATGCTAGCCATACATAACGTTGGACCCTATAGACTTTCGAATAAATGATCCTACCCTAAGCCCTTAATCAGACGAGAATAGTAAATAAGGCCAAACCAAACATTCTCAGACTATAAGATCTTAATTATGTACGGTCGTGATGCATACACTAAGAAACAACAGTAATGATGTCAATTTCATATAAGGAAAAACCCTAGGCTACCAGACATCATATAATAAGGCAATTCTATCATGCAATTCCTGAAGATCCCTAGCCTAGTACTAGCATGTTGTTCTAACATATCACCAAAATCAAATAATTTGTAACGTATCTTAGGGTCTATTCGCGAGCTCCATTTGATCGTACACTTGCATCCTCCTTTAGTATTATGAAAACCATTTAAAAAATCATTTTAAAATCTTGTCCTTAGTTTGAGACTGGAGACACACAAGTGTTTCCTCCAATTCACTCAAACCAAGGCTCTGATACCAACTTGTAACATCCATAAAAATCATGCCAATTTAAAACTTATTAAATCATTCGAAACCGATAATTATTACAAATATATTTTCAAAATGGTTTAATGTCAGAGTATCCCAAAATCAAATCATAAAAATATAAGGAGGTGCACGATCACACCTTCGTCTTCCCGCAATCATCAGAAATACCTGACACAATAATCGATAAATGTAAGCTCAAAGGCTTAGTGAGTAACCCCCAAAATACCAACGTCACATAGATATAACCATATCATATAAACAAACAGCATGCATAACGAGCCTTCAGCCTGACTGGACCACCTCGCAGGCCTTCAGTCTATCTGGACCGCTCTCCGAGCCTTCGGCACGTCTGGACCGTCTCTTAGGTCCTTCAGCCTATCCGGACCACTCGTCGGGCCTTCGGTCTGACTAATATGCACTCCCAGGTATGTAGTCTATCTGGTCTGCCCAGGGTATATTGGCCTTCAGCACAAAGCAGGACCGTGTCAACCCAACCCCGATCTAACAAATCACTAATCATAGCAACATCCTATAACCAGGATACAGACCTAACCGGTCACTAACATAGCATCATCCTATATACCAGGATACCGACCTAACCTGTTCACTAAACATATCACCATCCTAACTACTAGGATGTAAATTAATAACCATATCATGCAATAACCCGGATAGAAATCCGAAAAGGGCTGACATTGGTGCCTTAGATCCTTATGATATAGTGAGGAGAACTCACCTCGAACGACAGATAAATCCCACAATTGCTACAATTGCTACGAACCATCTTCCATGACCGAACCAATAAGCCAACCATTCTTTAATAGTTTCCCATGACAAAACCACCAAGTACTACTCCCATAAATGGTCTAACTAACCAAGCCCACAATTTGCTAAAGCCCATTGGGCCCAAACAAGGCCCAAATCGAATGGGCCCAATAATGCCTAATTCACCATCCAAGGCCCATTAGGGCAAGCCTAGAAAATCAAGCCCAACCATAAGTCCATTACTCTAAAATCCTTAGTCCATTATGAGCCCAAACCAAAGGATAAGTCCAAGACCAAACTAGCCAACATTCAAAGAGTTTAAAATTTGCACAAGAGGTTCTCACGTCGTGAGCACCTTATGCTCACAATGTGAGGTCGCTACATTGGCCCATAAGCTTTCTCAAATACATTCTCACGTCGTGAGGCTTCATTCCTCACGTCATGAGTTCAGATCTGTCCAGAAATGACCATTAAGCTCCTAATCCATTAAGCCTTAACATGGGACAGTCTAGGGGGTCTTCCTTGACCTCAAGGACCATAAGAATCAAATGTTTTTAGTCACGTATGTCTAAAAGTGTGTGTCATGTTATTACTCACACTACAGTAAAACTCACTATTCTTGATGAACTAGAAAAATAGCAAATAGAGGCCTTAAAGCCATAAAATGTGAAGAAGGAAGGGATGGTACATTACGCTAATATCTTACTTGATGATCCACATGGACTAAAAGTATTTAAGAATCGGCTATGGATTCCAGAGATTGGTGGATTAAGACAGAAGATTTTAGATAAAGCCCATAAGTCTAAACTGTCAATACATCCTAGTACAAGTAAAATATACTATGATGTACGAGCTGATTATTGGTGGCCTGGATTAAAGAGAGACATTGGAAGATACATGTAAGAATTCTTAATATGCTTACAAGTCAAAGCGGAACAACAAAAGCCATACGATAGCCCAAAAGGTATTAATGTTCCCATATGGAAATGGGAGGAGCTGTCCATAGATTTTATTACCAAATTTCCAAAGACCGCGAAACAGAATGATCGCATTTGGGTAATTGCCGACCGACTGACTAAGAGTGCATATTTTCTTGTAATGCGTGAAACATCTCCAATGGAGAAATATGCACAAGTATACCTAGATGAAATTGTTGCGAGACATGGTGTGCCACTAAAGATTATTTTTGATCGTGATACTCGTTTCACTTCTCATTTTTGGGCGAGTATGCAACGTGAATTGGGATCTCATGTTGCTCTCAGCACATCTTATCATCCCCAGACAGACGGTCAAACGGAGAGAACAATCCAAACAATGGAAGATATCCTTCGTGCATCTGTCTTGGAGTTCGGTGGTAACTGGGATAAGTACTTACCGCTTGTCGAATTTTCGTATAATAACATTTACCATGCTTCAATCAAAATGCCACCATATGAAGCACTATATGGACATAAATTTTGTACTCCATTATTTTGGCATGATGTAGGACAGAAAATCCTTGGAGACCCTGAAATGATTAAAGACACCACTCACAGGATTCAAATTGTACGAGAAAGAATGAAAGCGGCCTAGGATCGACAAAAATCCTATGCAGAAAGGAGGAGACGACCCATAGAATTCCAGGTAGGTGATTTTGTAATGCTGAAGGTATCCCCAAGGAAAGACATTATTAGATTTGGTAAGAAAGGAAATTTGAGTCCAGGATTTGTTGGTCCTTTCAAAATCATTCAGAGAATTGGTAAACAAGCATACCGCTTGGAATTGCCTGAAGATTTGGCAGGTATTCATGATGTGTTTCATGTGAGTTATCTGCATAAATGTTTGAGCATATATGATAAAACAGTTCCGCTATCCAAGGTGAAATTGGATAATAAATTAAGATATGTAGAAGAACCTGAAGAGATCGTAAACGAAAGAACGGTTGATCTACATAATAAAGAAGTGGAGTTGGTGCTTGTCAAGTGGAAACACCATCGAGGCCCAAATTATACTTGGGAAACTAAGAATGAGATAACAGAGAAATATCCCCATTTGTTTAAATCATTGTAATTTCGGGGACGAAATACTCAAAAGGAGGAGGTATTTGTAACATACACGTTAATAATTTTGTTTAGATTCGTATTTTCTACGCTTGTTAGCTTAAAAACGAATAGTATTAAATAATATATGATTTTGAACGTTGATTTCTAACTATATAGTTTTATGAGATTGAAGTAAAACTATGTTCAGAATCATTTGGAAAGTATTGGAAGTCTTATGAGATTTTTGAAATAAAAATATAAAATAATTAAAGGTGAAATTCAGCGTCAAAAATAAAATGTTAAATAAACTTGATTTGAATAAATAAAATGGTAGAGATCGTAACAAGGTTTCCGAAAATATAAAGAACACTGAAATCCGAGTTATAATGAAGAAGTTATGACCAATCGAAAATCTGCAACAAAACCGCTAAAACCCTATTTAGTGTAAAAAGTGAGTTTTCAATAAACTAATTTTTATCTTTAGTGATCTAGATGAAAGTCGTAGTATTCGTTAAACCGAGAATTTTCATAAAAATAACGTCCAAATCTAACTTCGTATGAGCAAGTTATGATTTTTCTAAGATTCGACATAGCAGTACACATCCCGGAACTCGAAATAAAGATCAATTGATTTTTAGTCGACACAACCTAAACGAGAATCGAATGACTCCTCAATAGTAGTACAACGGAAAAAAGAAAAACACAAACGAACGTTAGATGAAGAAGTTATGAATTTTTAACGGTTTTTCCTATCCCGGTCTGTTAAAAATAATAATATTAAAAATAAAGTCAAAATTAGCCGATGGAGTCAAAATGAAAGTTGTAGAATATAATCTCACCTACGCATGGATATAAAGAACGTCAAAAATAGAGCTCGTATGCAAAAGTTATGAATTTGTGAAGTTTTGGGCACAAAATCCGAGAACCTTCGCATATGCGTTGCTAGAGTTCGGCCATGTAGCCTATTCCTCGCGAGCCTGCCCCATATCCGACCAGGTGACGCATCCGAAGCGAGGTCCAATCAGGTACCAACGCGTGTCGCATCCGTGGCGCGTCTGAAGATCCAATTCGTGCTACCCTCGCATGTTCGACACGTGTTCCCCTCCTCCCCCTCCGGATCCGAGACCTCGCACCATATATAAAGGGGGTGTGAACCCTCCCGGTTTTGGTTGGAATTTACACCTTTTTCCATTCTAAACTTTCTTTTAAGCTGTTTTACAACCCCCGAACCCTTGGGAACATACCTAACATTGGAAGAACGTCCCGAAGTGCACGAAGACCACGAGAAAATTATCTTTTCGGTTTGAAACTCAACCCTCGCGAGGCCCGGTTTTCAATAAAGCTCCTAGTTTTCATCGAAGAAAGTCATTCATAGAAACGAAGTGTTGTCCAATTTACCATTTTAACATCTGATTATTTAACGGTGAGTTCAATATATATGAACAATTGTATATTATGTGTAATATGTGTGATACGCTTTCCTGTATTATCCTGATAATGGATTTATACCTTTGGCCATGTAGAGCATGTATCGTATAACTTTTGGTATTGGCTTTGAGCCTTTGGCCAAGTAGAGCATGTCTGGTATCACTTCTAGTATTGGTATTATGTCTTCGGCCATGTAGAGCATGTCTCGTATAACTTCTGGTATCGGCTTTGTGCCTTTTGCCATGTAGAGCATGACTCGTATCACTTTTGGCATTGACATAGGGCTATGTAGGGCTGAAAGCCTGTATATTCTAGCAAAATGATAATCAGAAATTGTATATTTCTGTGCCGCTTGGGCTGAAGCTTTATTGATGTATATCAAGTTGAAATTGTTATGTCTTATTCATTGTAAATTTGGGAATCTAATAAATTGTTGATATGGAAAGCATGTCATATGATACACATATGTCTTTGTTGTTCTTTGTTCCTCTTTGCTTCTGTCATATTGGTATATATATGACATATTGTTATATTGTATATGTTATTGAACTCACTAAGCGTCACCGCTTACCCCTCTCAGTGTTTAACTATTGCAAGTGATAAGCATCTAGTATAGTCATATACTGTTGGAAGATTTAGAATAGTTAATACTGTGTTCGTGTATGTATAAAATTATAATTTCCTGGGTAGTTATGTAACATATATATATATATATATATATATATATATATATATATATATATATATATACATATATATATATATATATATAAAACATTAATAGTTAGTTTGTATCCAGTCTTTTGTAATTAGACTATCAATGTAAAATATTGTTTAAGAATATGCATGTAGCATGTTCTGGAGTAATATAATGTAGTTTTAGAGTAGGGTTCTTTCAATCATGGTATCAGAGTAGTAGTTTAAGTGAACTAAATCCCATGGATTCGTATTTAGACTTAAACTATTGGAAGTTCAATATATGAACGGATACATTGTAAGTATATGGATAGAAACCATAGGAAAGACTTAAGTGAAGTATTAGGTAATGATAAATCATAATATTCTAAAATACTATATTACTCCAAAATTTCAGAACAATGGTTGAACAGGTGAGTAGCCATACACCAGATGTAGGTGGAGATCCTCATCCTGATGAAGTAAATACTCCAGTATCCCATTGTGAGGAGCGACTCGTGGATAAACTTACGGGTGTTATTCGTAAGACTCTGAAAGAACATAAAAAGAATAGTGATAAATGTAAAGAGAAGAATCTTCAAAAGGGGAGGCGAAACGTCTCTCAGTCAAAACTTTGAAGACTAATGGTGCTACGGAGTTTTCAGATGTTCTTAATCCCATTTTTGTTCTTACCTGGATCCAGAAGATAGAAAAAGTATTATGTATTTCTCATGTGGTTAATGAAGACAAGGCTAATTATGCTTCTGCAATGCTGATCGGAGAAGCCTTGATCTGGTGGGAAGCAACATTTGAAGCTCTCAACGAGTATGATCGGGATAGTTTATCTTGGGAAATGCTCAAAACATGTTTGCTAGGAAAGTGTTGTCCTCTAAACATGAGTAGAAGATTGGAAAAAGAATTCCTCGAGCTTAAATAAGGAGGAATGACTGTGAATGATTATGAAACTCAATTTAATCAAAAAGCACGGTTTGCTGCAAAGTTTATTCCAACTAAAGACGATAAAATTCAGTTATTCATGGAAGGACTACGATATGAAATCCACGATTTCGTGGTTGATCGGGATGTTCTGTCATTTGATAAAGCGGTTGAGTATGCCCGAAAGCGCGAGCATCACTTAGAGATACGTGGTGCCACCCTTTCTGTTCCGAAGCATCCACGTGTTGATTGAAATGTTCATGTTTCCTCTATTCCATCAACTCAATCCGCTCGATATGATCTTGGTAAACAAGTACAATCTCTTAATACCTCTCGTGGTCGCGGTAGGTCACAATCTTTTTCTCTTCAGTTGCCATCGTGTCGAAA
The DNA here is from genome assembly GCF_051521515.1 of Lactuca serriola. Lineage (NCBI taxonomy): Eukaryota > Viridiplantae > Streptophyta > Magnoliopsida > Asterales > Asteraceae > Lactuca > Lactuca serriola. The sequence goes on along the minus strand of NC_136410.1, from coordinate 125,844,765 downwards.
TTGTGGACAGAATCATCAGGGCGAATGCAGATTAGAAAAAGGATCAGTGATCTATTATGGATGTGGAGAAATAGGCCACATGAAGCCCAATTTCCCGATGAAGAATGTTACTTGCTATGCTTGTGGTGTTACTGGCCACAGGAAGCGCTTATACCCTACTCTTACTAGTCAAATGGCGGGGAGTCAAGCTTCTGTTCAACAACCAAAGAGTACTCCAACTAAAAAGGAGGAGGTGCCAAAAGCTAAAGGTCGTGCATTCCAAATTACCACAGAGGAGGCACGTGAAGACCCAAATGTTGTGACTGGTACATTTCTCGTCAACTCTAGACCTGCTCACATCTTATTTGATTCTCATGCCTCAGATTCTTTTATGTCTAATGAATTTGCACGTTCTTTTCAAATTGCTTGCTATGCAATCGCTCAACTGTTTCATGTAGACACTGCGGAAAGTATATTATTACTTGTTGATAAAGTCTATAGAGATTGTGTCATAGAAATTGAAGGTTATAATTTTCTTGCTAACCTGATTCCTATCTCCTTGCCCAACTTTAATATTACTCTCGGCATGGATTGGTTGTCAAAGAACTATGCAAAACTCTTGTGCTACGAAAAGATTGTATGCATTCCTATAGAAAGGGAGAATCCTATTTATGTCTACGATGAACAAAGACTTAAAATCTTTACAATAACCTCTTTCCTAAAAGCACGTAAATTCATATCGAATGGATGTTCTATTTATCTAGCCTACACAGTTGATATCTCAAAAGAGGGGAAGAAAATTGTAAATGATGTTCCTGTTGTTAATTAATATCCTAATGTTTTCTCCGTTGATTTTCCCGGACTTCCTCCGGATAGGCAAGTAGAATTCTGAGTTGATCTTGTACCTGGTGCTGCTCTAATTGCAAAGACTCCTTATCATCTTGCGCCAGCTGAGATGAAGGAAATGATGACCCAACTGTAGGAATTACTTGACAAAGGCTTTACTCGACTAAGTACCTCTCCTTGGGGTGCTCCATTATTGTTTGTCAAGAAGAAGGACGGTTTGATGCGAATGTGTTTTGATTACTATGAGCTAAACAAGGTAACTATCAAGAACAAGTACCCACTACCTCGCCTTGACGATTTTTTTGATCAACTTCAGGGTGTTAGCTATTTCTCGAAGATTGATCTAAAATATGGCTATCATCAATTAAAAATACACGAGCAGGATGTGCCGAAGACTGCTTTCTGTACTCGTTATGGACATTTCGAATTCCTTGTCATGCCATTCGGTTTGACAAATGCTCCTGTCGTGTTCGTGGATATGATGAATCGGGTATGCCGTCCAATGCTCGATAAATTTGTCATCGTATTTATTGATGATATTCTAATCTATTCCAAGTCAGAAGCTGATCATGCCATTCATATTCGTGAAATATTAGAACTTCTTCGAAAGCATAAACTATATGCTAAGTTCTCCAAATGTGAATTTTGGCTTCGTCAAATTCAATTTCTCGGCCGTGTGATTTTTGGTGACGGTATATCAGTAGATCCTACCAAAACTGAAGCCATTCATAATTGGGAAGCGCCCCGTAATGCTTCTGAAATTTGTAGTTTCTTGGGTCTCGCGGCGTATTACCGGAGATTAATTAAAGATTTTTCACGTATAGCGATACCTCTCACAAGTCTTACACGAAAGGAGGTAAAGTTCGAATGGAGTGAAGCCCAAGAAAAAACTTTCTCAACTCTAAAAGATCTTTTGACTCATGCTCCGATCTTATCACTCCCAGAAGGTGATAATGATTTTTCCGTTTATAGCGATGCTTCAAGGTTGGGAATTGGTTGTGTTTTGATGCAGTGTGGTAGAGTAATAGCCTATGCCTCAAAACAACTGAAAGAGTATGAAAAGAATTATCCTACCCATGACCTCGAATTCGTTGCAGTAGTATTTGCCCTAAAAATTTGGAGATATTATCTTTTTGGTACAAAATGCCAATTGTTTACTGATCACAAAAGTCTCAAGTATATATTCAATCAGCAAACTTTGAATATGAGACAACAACGAGCTATGGAGCTAATCAAAGACTATGACTGTGAAATCCTGTATCATCCTGGAAAGGCCAATGTAGTTGCCGGTGCACTTATTAGGAAGGTTTATCATAATAGTGTGTGTTATGTTATTACTCACACTACAGTAAAATTCACTATTCTTGATGAACTAGAAAGATGGCAAATAGAGGCCTTAAAGCTAGAAATGTGAAGAAGGAAGGGATGGTACATTATGATGATATCTTACTTGATGATCCATGTGGACTGAAAGTATTTAAGAATCGACTATGGATTCCAGAGATTGGTGGATTAAGACAGAAGATTTTAGATGAAGCACATAAGTCTAAACTGTCAATACATCCTCGTACTAGTAAAATGTACTATGATGTACGAGTTGATTATTGGTGGCTTGGATTAAAGAGATATATTAGAAGATACGTGCAAGAATGCTTAATATGCTTACAAGTCACAACGGAACACCAAAAGCCATATGGTAGCCCAGAAGGTACTAATGTTCCCATGTGGAAATGGGAGGAGCTATCCCTGGATTGTATTACCAAATTGCGAAAGATTGTGAGACAAAATGATAGCATTTGGGTAATTGTCGACCGACTGACTAAGAGTGCATATTTTCTTGTCATTTGTGAAACAGCTCCGATGGAGAAATACGCAAAAGTATACTTGGATGAAATTGTTGCGAGACATGGTGTGCCACTATAGATTATTTCCGATCATGATACTCGCTTCACTTATCATTTTTGGGCGAGTATGCAACGTGAATTTAGATCTCGTGTTGCTCTCAGCACATCTTATCATCCCCATACAAATGGTCAAACGGAGACAACAATCCAAACAATGGAAGATATGCTTCGTGCATGTGTCTTGGAGTTCGGTGGTAACTGGGATAAGTACTTACCGCTTGTCGAATTTTCGTATAATAACAGTTACCATGCTTCAATCAAAATGCCACCATATGAAGCACTATATGGACGTAAATTCCGTACTCCATTATGTTGGCTTGATGTAGGACAGAAAATCCTTGGAGACCCTGAAATGATTAAAGACACCACTCACAAGATTCAAATTGTACGAGAAAGAATGAAAGTGGCCAAGGATCGACAAAAGTCCTATGCAGAAAGGAGGAGACGACCCATAGAAATCCAGGTGGGTGATTTTGTAATGTTGAGGTATCCCCATGGAAAGACATTATGAGATTTGGGAAGAAAGGAAATTTGAGTCCTAGATTTGTTGGTCCTTTCGAAATCATTCAGAGAATTAGTAAACAAGCATACCGCTTGGAATTGCCTGAAGATTTGGCAGGTATTCATGATGTGTTTCATGTGAGTTATCTGCATAAATGTTTGAGCATATATGATGAAACAGTTCCGTTATCCGAGGTGAAACTGGATAATTAATTAAGATATGTAGAAGAACCTGAAGAGATCGTAAACGAAAGAACGGTTGATCTACATAATAAAGAAGTGGAGTTGGTGTTTGTCAAGTGGAAACACCATCGAGGCCCAAATTATACTTGGGAAACTAAGAATGAGATAACAGAGAAATATCCCCATTTGTTTAAATCGTTGTAATTTCGGGGACGAAATACTCAAAAGGAGGAGGTATTTGTAACATACACGTTAATAATTTTGTTTAGATTCGTATTTTCTACGCTTGTTAGCTTAAAAACGAATAGTATTAAATAATATATGATTTTGAACGTTGATTTCTAACTATATAGTTTTATGAGATTGAAGTAAAACTATGTTCAGAATCATTTGGAAAGTATTGGAAGTCTTATGAGATTTTTGAAATAAAAATATAAAATAATTAAAGGTGAAATTCAGCGTCAAAAATAAAATGTTAAATAAACTTGATTTGAATAAATAAAATGGTAGAGATCGTAACAAGGTTTCCGAAAATATAAAGAACACTGAAATCCGAGTTATAATGAAGAAGTTATGACCAATCGAAAATCTGCAACAAAACCGGTAAAACACTATTTAGTGTAAAAAGTGAGTTTTCAATAAACTACTTTTTAGCTTTAGTGATGTAAATGAAAGTCGTAGTATTCGTTAAACCGAGAATTTTCATAAAAATAACGTCCAAATCTGACTTCGTATGAGGAGGTTATGATTTTTCTAAGATTCGACATAGTAGTACACATCCCGAAACTCGAAATAAAGATCAATTGATTTTTAGTCGACACAACCTAAACGAGAATCGAAGGACTCCTCAATAGTAGTACAAGGGTAAAAAGACAAACAAAAACGGACGTCAGATGAAGAAGTTATGAATTTTTAACGAATTTTCCTGTCCCGGTCTGTTAAAAATAATAATATTAAAAATAAAGTCAAAATTAGCCGATGGAGTCAAAATGAAAGTTGTAGAATATAATCTCACCTACGCATGGATATAAAGAACGTCGAAAATAGAGCTCGTATGCAAAAGTTATGAATTTGTGAAGTTTTGGGCACAAAATCTGAGAACCTTCGCATATGCGTTGCCAGGGTTCGGCCATGTAGCCTATTCCTCGCGAGCCTGCCCCGTGTCCGACCAGGTGACGCATCCGAAGCGAGGTCCAATCAGGTACCAACGCGTGTCGCATCCGTGGCGCGTCCGAAGATCCAGTTCGTGCTACCCTCGCATGTTCGACGCGTGTTCCCCTCCTCCCCCTCCGGATCCGAGACCTCGCACCATATATAAAGGGGGTGTGAACCCTCCCGGTTTTGGTTGGAATTTTACACCTTTTTCCATTCTAAACTTTCTTTTAAGCTATTTTACAACCCCTGAAACCTTGGGAACATACCTAACACCGGAAGAACGTCCCGAAGCGCCACCACGAGAAAATTATCTTTTCGGTTTGAAACTCAACCCTCGCAAGGCCTGATTTTCAATACAGCTCCCAGTTTTCATCGAAGAAAGTCATTTATAGAAACGAAGTGCTGTCCAATTTACCATTTTAACATCCGATTATTTAACGGTGAGTTCAATATATATATGAACGATTGTATGCTATGTGTAATATGTGCGATATGCTTTCCCGTATTATCCTGATAATGGATTTATACCTTTGGCCATGTAGAGCATGTATCGTATAACTTTTGGTATTGGCTTTGAGCCTTTGGCCAAGTAGAGCATGTCTGGTATCACTTCTAGTATTGGTATTATGTGTTTTGCCATGTAGAGCATGTCTCGTATAACTTCTGGTATCGTCTTTGTGCCTTTTGCCATGTAGAGCATGACTCGTATCACTTTTGGCATTGACATAGGGCTATGTAGGGCTGAAAGCCTGTATATTCTAGCAAAATGATAATCAGAAATTGTATATTTCTGTGCCGCTAGGGCTGAAGCTTTATTGATGTATATCAAGTTGAAATTGTTATGTCTCATTCATTGTAAATTTTGGAATCTAATAAATTGTTGATATGGAAAGCATGTCATATGATACACATATGTCTTTGTTGTTCTTTGTTCCTCTTTGCTTCTGTCATATTGGTATATATATGACATATTGTTATATTGTATATGTTACTGAACTCACTAAGCGTCACCGCTTACCCTTCTCATTGTTTAACTATTGCAGGTGATAAGCATCTAGTATATTCATATACTGTTGGAAGATTTAGAATAGTTAATACTATTACTATTGTATTTAGTGTTCATGTATGTATAAAATTACAATTTCCTGGGTAGTTATGTAATATATATATATATATATATATATATATATATATATATATATATATATATATATATATATATATATATATATATATATATATATATATATATATATACCATTAATAGTCATTTTGTATCCAATATTTTGTAATTAGACTATCAATGTAAAATATTGTTTATGAATATGCATGTAGCATGTTCAGGAGTAATATAATGTAGTTTTAGAATGGGGTTCTTTCAATCATGGTATCAGAGTAGTAGTTTAAGTGAACTAAATCGAACGGATTCGTATTTAGACTTAAACAATTGGAAGTTCAATATATGAACGGATACATTGTAAGTATATGGATAGAAACCATAGGAAAGACTTAAGTGAAGTATTAGGTAATGATAAATCCTAATATTCTAAAATACTATATTACTCAAAAATTTCAGAACAATGGTTGAACAGGTGAGTAGCCATACACCAGATGTGGATGGAGATCCTCATCCTGATGAAGTAAATACTCCAATATCCCATTGTGAGGAGCGACTCGTGGATAAACTTACGGGTGTTATTCGTAAGACTCTGAAAGAACATAAAAAGAATAGTGATAAATGTAAAGAGAAGAATCTTCAAAATGGGAGACGAAACGTCTCTCATTCAAAACTTTAAAGACTAATGGTGCTACGGAGTTTTCAGATGTTCTTAATCCCTTTGTTGTTCTTACCTGGATCCAGAACATAGAAAAAGCATTCTGTATTTCTCATGTGGTTAATGAAGACAAGGATGATTATGCTTCTGCAATGTCGATCGGAGAAGCCTTGGTCTGGTGGGAAGCAACATTTGAAGCAACATCTGTTATGGATGTGGAGAAATAGGCCACATGAAGCCCGATTGCCCAATGAAGAATGTTACTTGATATGCTTGTGGTGTTACTGGCCACAGGAAGCGCTTCTGCCCTACTCTTACTAGTCAAATGGCGAGGAGTCAAGCTTCTGTTCAACAACCAAAGAGTACTCCAACTAAAAAGGAGGAGGTGCCACAAGCTAAAGGTCGTGCATTCCAAATTACCACAGAGGAGGCACGTGAAGACCCGAATGTTGTGACTGGTACATTTCTCGTCAACTCTAGACCTACTCACATCTTATTTGATTCTCGTGCCCAGATTCTTTTGTGTCTAATGAATTTGCACGTTCTTTTCAAATTGCTTGCTATGCAATCGCTCAACTGTTTTTTGTAGACACAGCGGGAAGTATATTATTACTTGTTGATAAAGTCTATAGAGATTGTGTCATAGAAATTGAAGGTTATAATTTTCTTGCTAACCTGATTCCTATCTCCTTGCCCAACTTTAATATTACTCTCGGCATGGATTGGTTGTCAAAGAACTATGCAAAACTCTTGTGCTACGAAAAGATTGTATGCATTCCTATAGAAAGGGAGAATCCTATTTATGTCTACGATGAACAAAGACTTAAAATCTTTACAATAACCTCTTTCCTAAAAGCACGTAAATTCATATCGAATGGATGTTCTATTTATCTAGCCTACACAGTTGATATCTCAAAAGAGGGGATGAAAATTGTAAATGATGTTCCTGTTGTTAATGAATATCCTAATGTTTTCTCCATTGATTTGCCCGGACTTCCTCCGGATAGGCAAGTACCCACTACCTCGCATTAACGATTTGTTTGATCAACTTCAGGGTGTTAGCTATTTCTCGAAGATTGATTTAAAATTTTGCTATCATCAATTCAAAATACACGAGCAGGATGTGCCGAAGACTGATTTCTATACTCGTTTTGGACATTTCGAATTCCTTGTCATGCCATTCGATTTGACAAATGCTTCTGCCGTGTTTATGGATATGATGAATCGGGTATGCCGTCCAATGCTCGATAAATTTGTCATCGTATTCATTGATGATATCCTAATCTATTCCAAGTCTGAATCTGATCATGTCATTCATATTCGTGAAACATTAGAACTTCTTCGAAAAGAGAAACTATATGCTAAATTCTCCAAATGTGAATTTTGGCTTCGTCAAATTCAATTTCTCGGCCATGTGATTTCTGGTGACGGTATATCAGTAGATCCTACCAAAATTGAAGCCATTTAGAATTGGGAAGCGCCCCATAATGCTTCTGAAATTCGTAGTTTCTTGGGTCTTGCTGGGTATTACCGGAGATTAATTAAAGATTTTTCACGTATAACGGTACCTCTCACAAGTCTTACACGAAAGGAAGTAAAGTTCGAATGGAGTGAAGCCCAAGAAAAAGCTTTCTCAACTCTAAAAGATCTTTTGACTCATGCTCCAATCTTATCACTCCCAATAGGTGATAATGATTTTTCCGTGTATAGCGATGCTTCAAGGTTGGGAATTGGTTGTGTGTTGATGCAGCGTGGTAGAGTAATAGCCTATGCCTCAAGACAACTGAAAGAGTATGAAAAGAATTATCCCACCCATGACCTTGAACTCGTTGCAGTAGTATTTGCCCTAAAAATTTGGAGATATTATCGTTTTGGTATAAAATGCCAATTGTCTACTGATCACAAAAGTCTCAAGTATATATTCAGTCAGCAAACTTTGAATATGATACAATAGCGAGCTATGGAGCTGATCGAAGACTATGACTGTGAAATCCTGTATCATCCTGGAAAGGCCAATGTAGTTGCCGATGCACTTAGCAGGAAGGTTTATTATAATAGTGTGTGTTATGTTATTATTCACACTACAGTAAACTTCACTATTCTTGATGAACTAAAAAGAAGGCAAATAGAGGCCTTAAAGCGAGAAAATGTGAAGAAGAAAGGGATGGTACATTATGCTGATATCTTACTTGATGATCCACGTGGACTGAAAGTATTTAAGAATCGGCTATGGATTCCAGAGATTGGTGGATTAAGACAGAAGATCTTAGATGAAGCCCATAAGTCTAAACTGTCAATACATCCTGGTACAAGTAAAATGTACTATGATGTACGAGCTGATTATTGGTGGTTTGGATTAAAGAGAGATATTGGAAGATACGTGCAAGAATGCTTAATATGCTTACAAGTCACAGCGGAACACCAAAAGCCATATGGTAGCCCAAAAGGTACTAATGTTCCTATGTGGAAATGGGAGGAGCTATCCATGGATTTTATTACCAAATTGCCAAAGACTGCGAGACAGAATGATAACATTTGGGTAATTGTCGACCGACTGACAAAGAGTGCACATTTTCTTGTCATGAGTGAAATAGCTCCAATGGAGAAATACGCACAAGTATACTTGGATGAAATTTTTGCAAGACATGGTGTGCCACTAAAGATTATTTCCTCAGCGCCTCGTCCACCCCAAGGCTCTCAACAAACTTCCTCTTTTGGGATGCTAGAGTATTGACAGTCAGATTTATCGAGGTTCTCTTCGGAGGAAGAGAAGATGAGTTATTCTCCTTCTTCACCACAAGTTGGCCACCAGACATGGCGAAGTCGATATCAACAAGGGAGAACCAAGCACTAGAGTGCGTAGCCCTGGATCCTAAACATAACAAAGGAACTCAATAAGTTCAAGATCCTTCATGAAAAATAAAAAATAGACAAATAAAGGAACTTTAGCTTTCAACGTGGGGGCAATAACATATTTACCTTTGAAACCTAACAGATCTTTCAGTGTCAGGCAAAGCAAGGAAACTCCCAATCTTCTCCTTGGTATCTTTAGCAGTAGGGACATGATCCTCGAACTTGAAAGCTGCATTAAAACAAATAAAACAAGGAAATGTGAATTTTACATCATCAACGAAATAAAATAAAATCCTACCTTTTCTAACCCGATTTATTAGCAGGAGATCACCGTCGAGATGGATTCACGTTTCATGAAGAAATATTTCTGTTTCCAAGAACCTTCATTTTGTTTCGATTTCAAAATAAGATGTTATGTATTTGTTTTGACTCTGAGCAGGAAAGGACAAGACCCAAAAGTTTGTAAATCACAAACATGGGCCAACTTAGCTAAATCCCATGTCTAGATCCTTAGATTGATTCAATCGATCAACCTAAAGCAGGATCCTCCAAATCATGAGCATAGTTTGGATGGGACCAACCTAAGTATGAGAGACGAAGTCAGGTTGGGTCTTAGCATCAAAAGGCTTGAAAATAACATTGGAAGGAAAAGTCCTGATTGACTTCAAGGACTCAATATCGTCGTCACCAAAAGAACAGGTCTTTTTCATAAAACAAGATCCTCTGACCGATGAAGTCCTCGTCGGAAAATCAAGGATGCTCGAGCGAGAATGGAGTGCCTCTTTACCCATAATCAACAAACAGGAAAAATAAGAAGAAAGGAGAAAGAAATTTAACTTCAAACCAAGGAGAGAAAAGTGATTTGACAACATAATCATATCTTTTGAACGGATACAATTATATCCGTTATAGTTTGAATTTTGAATCCTTTATTTCCAGTTAATTAAATTATACACTTAAAATACTTGAAATCAATTTAAATATTTTGTAGGTATAATTTGGGGGCAATTGTTAGGGCCAGGATCCTCACAATTTTTAGGATCCTCAAAAATCTAGGATCCTTAACTACCTCAGGATCTCAACTATTACCATTATTATTTTTATTAATGTTTATAACGGTTATATATTGTTCATAGCTAACATGTGTGCAGAAGTAGTCAAGGGAAGACCAATTCTGAACGAAGAATCAGTCCAACCAGGCTTAAGACCCGGAAATACCAAGTCAAAACACGTTTTAAATACCAGTTCAGCAGGATCCCAGAAATATCAGACATTTAGTTACTTAATCTAGACTATAAATACACCTGTAAAACATATACAACTGGGACAATTCTTTAATACCTTACTCACCTAGACTCACTTTACCATTTGTAATCATATCATCAAACTCATCTCTGTAATTTATGTTCAAATCAATAAGATCATACAAGGCAGGTGATCATTATCACCTCCCACGGATTATGCCGAAGATCCTAGCAAGGATTAAGGGCTTTCCTTGTAAACCACTTATGCAATTCTGTTCTAATTTCGTTAATCACTTCACCCTATGACACCACAACCTCTCATGCAATTTGGTTAATATCCACTTTGTTGATTTTTGACCAAAATAGTTGCCACACTTTCCATGCTACTTTTTTAATATACAAAATAAATATTTCAAACATAGCATTTTTTAAAAACTAGAAATTCATTGAACTTAAAATAAAAACATAGAAATTCAAAAATACAACAAACATACCAAACACACAAAAAAAATATAATTTAGAATTAAAACATAGAAACTAAAATTACCAAACCCATATAGACCTAAAGGACATCTTCATCGAAAAATCGACCTTCTAAATCGTAGACCGATTCCGCGTTAAGATCAATGTGGTCGACGTTCCAAATATGTTCCATCAAGTCCCTACGAAGAACATGACACGTCTTAACATCAAGAACTATTTCCCTCCTTGGCATCTACTCCGCGCTTCCAACCTCAAAAGGTTGTGTCGGTGGAACGATCTCGTTTTCGTTATACTCACATATTGCATTTCATTCGTCTTTGAGAATCATATAATATATGCAATATGATACAAGTATACATCACCTCACTCATTTTCTTCTCCTCCATATAAGGCACAAGATATTTAAGAATATGCTAATGTTTTTTCAAAGCTCCAAATGCTCTTTCAACATCCTTTCTCGCCTTCCCTTGAGCTCTCTTAAACTTCAACCTTTTGCAATCATTTAGACAAGATAACGACTTCACAAAACAAGCATGCTCCGGATAGAACCCATCAACAAGATAATACCCGTTCCTATACAATGTTCCAACTACTTGAAAGGATGAGTCGAGTGCAGTCCCGTTATACATGTCATCAAGTAACAGAGACATGTTAAGAACATTAATGTCATTGAGGGAGCCATTTGACCTAAAGAATGCATGCGATATCCACATATCATGTGAGGCCACCACTTCAAGTATAATAGTTACATAACCATGATCACCTCAGGTGTATTGCCCTTTATAGGCATTCAGGTAACAACCTCATGCCCAATGGAGGCAATCTAGTCTTCCTAACATTCCAGGAAAGTCGAGCACATTTGAGTGATGAGCATACAATTGTAGGATGTCACTACAAGTAGGTTTATGCAAATATCGTGGACCATATAATCTCATGACATACTTGCAAAATTTGTGAAGGCTAGTTCGTGTAGTATGTTCGGACATCCTAAGGTTCTCCTCTAGTGCACCGGGGCAAGTGACATACGCTAATTGACGAAGTGCAACGATGCATTTTTGTATAGAAGTAAAACCAATCGTACCTCTAGCATCTAGATGTTGTTGAAAAAATGGACACGCTGCCGTGATGTCCTTGACGATACGCAAAAACAGAGATTTATGCATATGGAACCGGCGGTGAAAATAATATCTTATAAACGTGGCGTCATCCATAATGTAATCTTGCATGAGTCGTTCATTAGCCGCCTCACGAAATCTTTATATGTACCTTTCTCTTCCTCCGACGTGCATTCTCTGTATTTTCTTGTTGTAGTTGCTCGATCATCTGTTCCGCCTCCCGAATAACCTCTATGGTTGTTTCAAGCAAGGCATCAAACATGCCCGATGAAGATGACGAAAACGATATTTTTGAGATAGTGTATATGAGTTGTAAATTGATTTTGATGAGTTAAAAACTTAAAATAGTTAAGGGTTGTAGTATCTATATGAGGGGGTTTAAAAAAAATATAAATAAATAAATGGAAGTAGCCGTTGAGCCACCCCATTGGTCCACTCAACATAGTTAAACTCAACATTTACTCACCGAGATACCGAGCCGGGGTAGGCCCCGTATGCGCTGAACTCGCTGAGCTCCTCACCGAGCCCATACCTTCTAGGCTTAAAGCTAATTCAAAACTTAAGCTCATCTTCATTGATTTGGGGTTTTGTATGAATCATCATCACCCTTCAATTTGTAAAAGAGACGAAGGCGAAGGTTGTGTAATGGGGAGTAGGAGTGAACAATAACCGCACCACAACTAAAATTAACCGTAAAAACTGCATAAATTGCAACCGATAAACCACAATAAAAACCAATTGTTAGATTTTCTATTTTTCAAAAACCGCAAATTTACGGTGCGGAGTAGTTATTAGTTTTTAAAAACCCCATCGTACCGCATATATTATATAATTTTTTTTTATTAATTATTAGTATATTAAATATTAAAAATAAGATAACTTTTATTTATTAATATATATTAAATATTAATATATTAATCATTAATAATTATTAATATATTATATAATTTATTTATGGTTAAATTAGTAATGATTTGATGCTTTTAAGATAATAGTATTTTATAATTTAAGTTAATTGTCTTATACCTTATTATATTTTATTATTACAACTAATATGTTTAAACTCTTAAAATCATTTGAACTCTAAACTGCGGTTAAAAAACCTCAAAAAATAATCGTACCACATCCATACAGTTAATAACCGAAACACAAAAAAACAAAACCGCATTGCAAAAATAATTATCCAAACAATTTTGAAAATAAATTAACCGCATTTGCAGTTAGTGATGATATTTTGACCAACAATCATACCAAACCTTACCCTTTTACCCGGAGAGGTGTGAACCCATGTTCAAGTACATTACTTTATTTCATATAAATGTATTGAATGGAGAAAAATCTTATCTTATATCTTATATATGTATATATTTTTACACAAAGCTAAATCACGAATTAGATACAACTATTTTTATTCAAATATAATAAAATTATCAATATTTTTACAACGAAATTACAAAAAAGGAATGACTTGATCACAACGTCCACGTGTCAAGTCTAAACGATCGAAGGGCTCCGTAACAAATTCTTGTTCCCATCAGTTGTGGGGTAGCTCATCAAACGAGATCACAGCCGTTGAAATAAAAATCGACGGTTGACAGCCTGCCCCAACAATAATCCGGGCAGATTCTTTGCCCTATAAAATTGACACCATACCAACCACACATTCTCACTCGCCCCTTTCTAGCGTGAGGAAGAAGAGGGCCCCCTTCAAATCCAAAACCCTCGCCTCTTTCCGTCACCATCACCGGTTAATTCTCTCCGGCGACTACTCCTCCGTTCTCCGCCTCATGGCTTCGCGCCATTTTTTTGCTGGAGATTAGTTGCCGGAAGGTAGAAATGTCGTTCTGATTCGACGAGCTCCCTTTTTTCTTTCCACTTTCGTCGTCATTCTGGTTTCTATGGCGTCTGCGATTTTATCAAGCAGAAATGAACGAAACTCGGGTGATTTTATGAATAAATTTACTGAAAATAGTCATCTAACTTTCTCCAGATTACAGAATATCACTTGCCCTACTCCTCACTCTAACCCTAACCCTAATTCTAGCCGTTTCTTTAGCAGAAATGTTCATTGGAAAAATCAAGAGCAAATGCGGTCTTCTGGTCCGTCTGGAGCGGTGTTTATCGGTTCGTCGACCAATTCCGTACCGGCGAGCTCTCATGGATACAGGTACATTACCTATCGTCTTGGTTCGTACACTAGATTAGAGCTTAAAGAGTTGAAAAAAAAGTTGGTTCTGGATCTGGAACGGGTGAGGGACCTCAAGCATTGGATCTGTTCGACGCCGATACCCAAAAGGCATTATCAACCACCGCCGCTGGGGTTACCGCCGGCTCCTGAAGCTGATTTGACGGTGAAAGAACGGCCAAAGAATGCAGTCGGTCAGAAACGTGCGAAACCGTCTTCTTCAGCCATGGATACGAAGAAGCATTGTGGTGCTCGTGTGAAGAACAATACGCAGAGGAGTAAGCTCGTGATGAAGAAATGTAGTCAAATTTTAGCTAAGCTGATGAAGCACAAACACGGTTGGGTTTTCAATACTCCAGTTGATGCGGCTGCTTTGAAGCTAAGTGATTATCATAAAATCATCAACAAACCGATGGATCTTGGAACTATCAAGTCGAAGCTTACTAAAAACGAATACGAATCTCCTCTCGCCTTTGCTTCCGACGTCAGATTAACATTCCAAAATGCCATGCTCTACAATGGCCAGGGCTCCGAAGTCTTCGCAATGGCAGAGCGTCTTCTTTCGCTGTTTGACGAAATGTTCGATACAAATCATCATTCCAAGAGCCAAAATCGTTCTACCAAACTACCCATGGAACAAAAACCAATTTCAATCCCATCTCTTCCAATTGAAAATGAGAAACCAGTATCCAATGTCAGAAAATCAAACCCTGTACCTCCTCAACTCGCACTACATCCAGGTAATACATCGAGTGATAACATCAGAAAGCCAAAGAAACCGGAGATGACAGAACAGGAGAAATCAGAGCTAGCAGCAGGGTTAAACAATCTACAACTGGATCCTGAAGGCATGGATCAGATAATGGCAATTGTTAAGAAAAGGGGTTCCAAATTAGAACAAGATGGAAGTGAAATCGAGCTTGATTTTGGTTTGCTTGATGATGACACGCTATGGGAGCTTCATAGGTTCGTTGGTATCTCATGTAAGAAGACAATCACCAACATGTGTTCTTCTGTACAGACTAACAATGTAAGTATTCCATCATATATCATTTACTTTACTCGATACTTCTTCTCTTAAACCTCTCTGATGATGAACATTGGGTATCAGTCTCCAGATATAGAAGAGGAGATTGATATAGGAGAAGAAATCCCATTAACCAATTTCCCATTTCTTGAAATCGAAAAGGATGGTTTAACAGTGAGTAGTAGCAGCAGTTCGACCAGTGATTCGTCATCTAGTGGTATGAAATATGAATTCAGTATGACCTTTTCATGAATTGTGTTGATGATTATGAATTGATGATTTGAAATGTGATTGCAGATTCAGAAGGTTGTTCAGGGTAAAAGGGGAAATGAAGATTTTTGGGGGTTTGAGGTGAAAAGTGAAAGGAGAGAAAGTCTAACTGTTTTTTTTTGGAGGTGTAGAGAAGGTTATATGTAAAGGAATTAACATGATATGATATTTTGATATGGATATGAAGAAAGAAGTTTTAGTTTAGAAGAAGTTGAAGTAGTAATAGGAGGAATGTAATTGAGATGGGGGATGAATGTAAATAATGAAAAGTATGTTCTAAAAAGTAAATGAGAATGAGAACGTTTTATGGATGGATGTTTTTAACTTGAATGAATGAATGAATGTATGTGCAAACAATAAAATTTGATAATTGAAACATGAGATTTTGAAAATGGAGTTTCTTCGTTCAAAAATGGCAATGATTAGTTGATCATACATGTGTAATCCATAAACTTAATAAATGAAAAAAAAACAAGCAAATTGATAACAAGTTGTGGCCATAGTTGTTATTATTATTATTTTTTTTTACATTTTACATTTCTTTCATCTATAAATTAAACAAACTTAATAAATGAAAAATATAGATAAACAAACTTAATAAATGAAAAAAAACAAGCAAATTGATAACAAGTTGTGGCCATAGTTGTTATTATTATTTTTTTTTTTACATTTTACATTTCTTTCATCTATAAATTAAACGGTGGATGGACCGTTGAAAGGTCAAAAAAAAAACATTAACATTTATTTATTTATTTATTACCTATAAAATAAACTCTACATTTATTCGTTCAAAATAAAACCAAAATTTTAGATTTTTCTATTGCTTTCTCAAAATCAATAGAAAATGTCATCTTTCGAAAAATTTCAAGCTATTTTCGATGTTGCTATTGCTTGTGCTAAAAATACGAAACAAATGTATGATGTTTTATGCAATAATACAACCAAAAGAACATGAAGATATATTTATAGAAATTGTAAAAAAGCTAACCGATGTTTGATATAATACTATTTTCACGAGAATGTCACTTATCAATGACATTACTTTTGCAGGTGCTTCAGAATGTTCAAAAGTTTATACAAATATATAGTTAAAGATGTAATGAGAGAGTGTAGTTTTTTCAACAACTTTCCAATGTAGAGGTACACCCGGTGTCACTCCCTTACAAAAATACATAGTCGCACTTTGTCAATTAGCATATGACATCACACCTGATGCGTTGGACAAGAGTTTTAGGATGTCTGCTAGGACCGTACGAGATAGCCTCACTATTTTTGCAAAAATGTGATTCAATTTTATGGTCAAAAATATTTACGTAAGCCTACACACAATCACATCTTATAATTGCAAGTTCGTCATGCTAGCATACATGACTTTTCCAAATGATATGAAGCTTAGATTGTCTCCATTGGGCATGAAAAATTGTTCTACCTCACACCATGGTCAATTTACCTGAGATGATAATGGTCATCCAACGATCATACTTGAAGCGTAGGCGTCACATGATCTATGGATTTGACGTGCTTTTTTTAGTTCTCCCGGTTCAATTTACGACATCAACGTTTTTAATTGTTCACTTATATTTAACAACATATATGACAGATGTGCACTAGATTCTTCTTTTGAAATGCATGGAACGCCATATAAGTATGATTATTAAATAGTTGATGGTATTTATCTTGAGTATGTTGTGTTTGTTAAATCGTTTACAACTCCACATGGTTCCAGGCGGAAAAAATTCAAGAGAGCTCAAAAAAGTGCTAGGAAGGATGTTGAGCGAGCTTTTGGAGCTCTTAAGAAACGTTGGTTCATATTGAAAAAACCAGCAATTCATTTCGGCGAGGAAAAACTTAAAGAAATCATGTATACATGTCTCATATTGCATAATATGATTATTAAAGACGAATGAAGAGCGATATGTGTTTATGACGAGCAAGAAACCATGTCCGAGACACAACCAATAGAAATTGGTGGCGAAGAATATATAAACATGAGAGCAGATATATGTTGCATTGAAACATTTCACAATTTTTGAATTGAATTGGCAGAACGCATTTATGAGATTCAACACATTAACCTTAATTTGGATCCCACGAAGTACTCAAAAGACGAGTTCTCGGAGAATGACTTTATGTAGTATGTTTTAGTTATTTTATTTTTGTATTTTTTTAAGTTATTTTAATCGTTTGATGTGTGTTTTTTTAAGTTTGTATGATTTTTTCTTTAATGTCATGCTATTTTATATATATATATATATATATATATATATATATATATATATATATATATATATATATATATATATATATATATATTATTTTGAAGTCATGAAATTTTTTATTATTATTAAAAAGAAAGTTTTATTTAAATTAAATTATAAGAAAAAAACAAAAGTGTGGCACCACTTTTTGGGTGTGGCAAACAACCACACTTCTGTGGTAAAAAGTGATGTGATGCTTATGTGACAGTGAAGAGAATACAGTTTCGATGACATCACTCTCTCCGGTCTTACTTAACCTATATATAGTCGTGGGAGCAGTTTTATACATAGTTCTAATAAGAAAGTATTAGAAAGTCTCGATACCAAAAAGAGAAAAAAATGCATTTTCCATAGGGACATTTGGGAAGGAGTCTTTTGAAAGAGTGAAAGAAGATGAATTTTTTATTTATTTATTTTTTAATGAAATAACAAAATGAATGATTAGATGAATCAATATTTTGTTGATTCATAAAAAAATCGTAAAAAAAACCTTCATGATTCTTTTTTTTCGGTAAATTAATCAAAAATTCATTTTTATGATAATTTTATTTAATAACAACAAATCATCATAAAAATGAATGATATAAATGGTTTTTAAGATTTTTTTTGTGAGTCATGTTATTTTTGATTTATTTAATAATTTTTTTTTGTTCACCAAAAAAATATGTAGAATTTTTTTTCTTATATTACTACCAAAATTTTCTGCTTACCAGATCTATATCCCGAACTTTATATGAGTTTTATTTAAGAAGGGAAGGCAATTTACCTTCATTTTTTTCCTAATGTATTTCCTACCCTAACTTTTAAACTCTAGAATGGTATCAACTATCAACCAGCTAGCCGAGATATGAAGACATTCGAAGGACATCGAGTGTCTTAAGATAATTTATGTTTTGAACTTATTTAAATTTTAATGTTTGATTTGTGAAAAAATAATGTACAAGTTAGTTTTCTTTAAATGTTACATGTGATTGATTATCATTTTTTTAAATCAAATATGCCGTTTGTTGGGATTAAAAACCTAAAAGATCGATTAGATTGTAACAGGTAAGTAAAGAGCACAAAGATGATCAAACCGATTTTGAATGATATAAAAGTCACGCCCCATATGAACTCGATGAAGAATTTCAACTGTAGAGGCGTGCTAGGGTTTATAAAAGATATCTTAGCAAAAGCGATGCATGCATGCACTATTAATACTTAAACCCTAATAAATGTGATGGCTTGGACAGGCCCAATACCGTATACAAAATGGACTAACTATTACAAACCCAATGACACAACATCTATAACCTAACAATCTCCCCCTTTGCGTCGATTGAGGCGAGAGATACTTCACTGTTGAGTCTTCTTGATTGTCTTGAAGAGCTTGGGAATCACAACGAGCAAAGTTCTGCGAAATAAGATATACCACCAGATCATATCATTAAAGTTCTTCTTCGCATCAGTATCATTCAAGGTACACTTGTTAACAATCTCCAAAATATGTTCCAAGCAAATTGTGGAGAATAAATGTTTGTTAGGTAAAGCGTAGATGCATTTCCGAAAAGCTCCAGGAACATCAATCCCTCGTTGAAACATCACAGTTAAGTGGCCAATATCAATCTTCCCCATGCATATTTCGCTCATATCACTCGCTTTTCCAATAGGATTGACAGTTGGCTTTCACTTAAGAACTTTAGCTATTTCAATATCAACCTTCGCCACTTCGTAGATATACGAAACCAACATTCGCTTTAAATGAGCTAGAATGGGTTCGTATTTTTGTTCTTCAATCAGCAAAAGATTGAGCAACAAGATCCAATCATGAGGGTTGAGATTTGGCAGATCAGCAAGTGTGAACTCATACAAAGTATTTTCTAAAACCATTGTCGCCTTGAATTTTACATTCACGAAGCCTCCTGTAGCGACAGGGCCTATGATCTTGACTGTCGTTAGTTTTTGAGCACTCCATGTCAAGTACTGAGGTTTGCCATAAGTGAGATAAAAGTCAATTAAGGCTTTATCCACTTTCGCGTCTGGAGAGGGAATATCAACAATCGAGTCAAAGCAGTGGAAAACAAAGGCTCTTCTTGTAATTGGAATATCAAACTGAGAATACTTCGTGTTAGCCAAATCAAACGAAATCACTGGCTCCAAAAAGTGAACGCTCAGAAAATCAACTGCTTCATGCATCAATCGCTCTAACGTCCACAAAGGAAAGAGCGTGTTTCTACATTCCAATATGTCGTGAGCTTCCTTTCCTTTTCTTTCCTTCTCCTCAATTTCTCTCGCAATGCGAGCACTTTCATTTATCTCATGTTCACGTGATTTTCTCTTTAACTGATCTTCTTCACTTTCGTCTTCTTCATCATCAACAACCATTAGAGCTTTACCTTTTGAACCCAAAGCTACATTAACCTTCAGTTTGTTTTTCTTTGGATTCTCCCCTGCCTTATTAGCTTTATCTTCAACCCTTGTTTCGGAGGGACAATGGCCTCAGGAACACCTTTAAGCCTGTTCAGAAGAGCGAAGGCAGGACGAAGCTTATCAGATAAGTGTCTGCGAATGGTGATTGTGAAAATTGGATCATGCGCTTCAATAAGATTAGACAGCAAGGAATTGACATCACTAATGCATGATTTCATAATCGCTCATTCAGACATGAGCTTGTCAATTTATGACTTCGTGTGCTTGAGCTTGATTGTTTGAGCACAGACTTGTGTGGTGTAAATAGAAAGCTCGTCCATGATTTTTCTTTCAACGGCCAAATCATCTTGGAACTTGGTGAGCGACGTAGAAATCGAAGAGTGAAAGGTTATGTTGTCATCAGAGATACCTGAACGAAGCTTTTCCACCTTCTCACGTTCATATTTAAGTGAAGTGCTAAGCTTCGAAATGGCTTCAGTTGTGACATCCACAAATTCACGGCCAAAAAAGCCCGATTTAATTTATGCTTTAAAAATAATTCAAAATAATCCTTTGATTAAAAGAGTTGCGGAATTTGTTCCAAAACACAATATGATAAAATAAAGTTTATCAAAGCATTTCTTAAATAAATGTATTTTCATATATAACAAAACTCGGGATGTCATGTTCCGATACAAACCAAAAGCATAAACGGCACATTATAAGCCTTAAAACGGTTATTTACAACTACATGCCTATAAACAAAATAACTTGATGATTCATCCAACTTATGCTCTCGCGCCACTACCTGTAATACAAATAAAACTGAGTGGGTCAGGCTTGGGAGCCTGGTGAGCATATAGGGTTTTCAACCCACAATAAATAATTATATTAATTTCATCAACCAACAATAACCCAATTACTCATTCCCGTTATCCTCACTTTACGTCCCTAAAACAACTATCACAAGGGACCTAGCCTAAGGATTTTCATTGGGGCGACAACAAATGCTTTGGGGGTTCCTCAGCAATATATGTCAAACAAGGCAACAATGTGGGGGATGGAGTATAACAATTGAACACCCAAGTTCAATAACACCTACAGGTGGCGAGCCTGCCAGCGTTCCACTGGACTGTCTAGAAGAGTCCGTGGTCGTCATCTAAACTCCGCTAGATGATTGAATCAACAACAACATTGAGGCCTCTCATCATTTTATTTAATCACACATCAACTATCTACCCATGTTTCACCCAACATATTTGTAGATAAAAATATATATACAACTTAAAATGTGTATAAAACATTCATTCAATACTTATCTCAAATAAACAAATAATATATAAACACATAGCACATATTTTATAGAGAATACTTCGTATCTATGTGTTAGAAGAAAATGAATATACACTCACATGATAAGATGATTATCGGACAACGCTTCGTCTCTTAAAATAATAATCTTCAATGAAACCGGGATATCTTCCAAAAACCGGGCTTCTTGCGGGCAGAGCTTCGGTTTGAAACTCTTTTCTTCTCGGGATCTTCGGTGCTTCGGGTGTCAGGATGATACCAGGGCTTCGGGGGTATTTCTCACAAGTTGAAAGAAAGTTTAAGGGTGAAAGGAAAGAATTTGAGCAACAAAACCCGGAGGTCTTGCATCCTATTTATAGGAGGAGCCTGACCCTCGCTACGCAACACACTCCCATCAGGTACGCTGCGCGTTCCCTAAATGCTGGGCGTTCCTCCGAACGATGCGCGTAGGAGCAGGTTTGGCCTCAATCCATTATCTAGTTGAAGTCAGCATCAACATGGCCCATCCAAATCCTAGCAAAGGAACGTGGGGCGTTCCCCTTCGGATAAGCTTCTAATTTTTATTTATTTTTATTTGAAAACTTCAAAAATTCATATCTTTTGCATACGAGCTCTGTTTTTGATGTTCTTTATATCCACGCGTAGGTGAGATTATGCTCTACAACTCTCATTTAGACTCTGTCGACTACTTTTGATTTATTTTTATTATATTATTTTTAGTAGGTCGGGACAGGAAAACTCTGTTAGAAATTCATAACTTCTTTATCCGACGTCCGTTTTCATGTGTCTTTTCACCGTTGCACTACTATCGACGAGATCTTCGATTCTCGTTTAGATTGTTTCAGCTAGAAATCACTCGATCTCATATTCGAACTTTGGGCTGCATACTGCTAAGCTGAAACTTCAAAAAATTACAACTTCCTCATACGAAGTCAGATTTGGACGTTCTCTTCATGCACGCTCTCGGTTTAACGAACTCTACGACTTTCGTTTAGATCGCTAAGGCTAAAAATCGCTCTATCGTAAATTCACTAATTACGTCACACAGTGTCGTACCGGTTCTGTCGCGAAACTTCGACAAGTCATAACTTCTTCGTTATAACTCGAATTTCGGCATTCTTTATATATTCGAAATCCTTGTCACGACCACTACCTCTTTATGTAAAGATATTGAGTTTATCTAATATTTTATTTTAACGCTTATTTTACCCTTAATTCATTTAACTCACAATAATTAAGCATAAAACACATAATACTCAAATAATACATTTCTATTATTTCGAAACAAGTTACAATGGTTAACCTAGACTATTACATCGTCCTTAATGCATAGCCTAGAAACACGGGCATTACATCAGTCGCCTTGACATCATTCGCTTCAGCTGTAGAATTAAGGTCTGACATAAAAACCTTCGTTTATGAGATTAGTTTATCGACTTTTTCGGTCGCCTATTGATTAGAAAGTGTGGAGTCCTCAACGGCCTTGGTTGCTTGGGCAAATTTCGCAACATGCTCTTTCACCAGAGTATCGAGCATACCCTTAAATGCAGCTTCAGAATAAGCTTGAATGGAAGAGGAAGTGGAGTATGCAAGAAGAGTATCCAACTTCGCGTTCAGAGCTTTGAGACCCTTATGAGTTAGAGGGGCATCATCATCACTCTCTTCTTGGATGGCAAAGGAACTATAGTGAAAAGTATCAAAGTCAAGTCCATCAGCCCCAAGAAAGTCCTCCGAACCATGTTGATGTTGAGGAGAAATGGGAAATGTAGAGGTGGTAGTTGCAAAACCTAAAGTCTTTGCCCCTGCATCAGATGCGTTGACATTGAAAGGAGGTTACCATGTGGTGGTAGTAGTGGTTGTTTCACTGAAAATGGAGTGTTGCTGAGGAATAGAAGTGGGAGGTTCAATAGTAACGGTTGGTGTTTGAGTTGTTATAGGGGGTGGGCAAGGTGTGATAGTAATTGGAACAGATGTGGAAGTAGGTGATGGTGGAGGAGATGGAACGAAGTTTACCTCTTGTTCATTTCTGCTGACATCATCATAAAATTCGTCTTGATGTGCCCCTTCCGATTCGCTTTCAGATGAAGAAGTGGAAGGGAGGCGTGTCTTATGAATTTGCTTCTTCACACACTTTCGCTTCGGGGATGAGGGAGTAGGCTTGGATGAATCACCTTTTGTCTTTCGCTTTTTGGAAGGCAGAGGTAAGGTAGAAGGACCCTCTTTTGTCTGCTTTGGTTTGCCCCCTTTCTTGACTTTATCTGCCTCATCAGGGTTGGTGGTTGTCGAGGCCAACAAAGTTAATAAACCTAAATCTTTCTCACTAAAATAGTGTATAGTGGTAAACGGACCGTATCCACGAAGATTGGTTAATAACCCTAAATCTATGTAAATCACTTGTTCAAGTACTTGTAAAACTAAAGTAAAAGTAAAATGGGGGGGGGGGGGGTTAATTCTTTTTGATTGTTTGACAAAATTAAAACTAGCTAGAATGTAAATATGACAAATAAACAAGTAAAAGATTTGATTAAATTCAACGAAGTGAAATTGGTTGATTTTGGGATACACCACATGGATGACATAGTTGACTTATCATTAGACTAAAGGAACAACACTTGTGAATCGGTTTAAATTGGCTATAGTAATTCATAAGCACAAATTATCTCAACTCTTCTTAGATATTAAAATGGTTATAAGAGCTCTAACACATTCCCTTAGTTAAAGTCACAAAATCAATGAAGCATATAATCTTGTGAAAATCAATTAGCTTTGAGTTCTAAGAGTTACCAAGTCCATAAGATAATCAAATGCTTACATTATCATTATGGAGGAAGCATTCCCATGGTTTAAATGAAGTAAAAACAAACATAGAAGCCATTTGTTGCTTACCAATCTCAAATTCCATTACTTAACCAAGAAATTAATCAACAAAAATATATGTTTATTCATCCAAGCTCATGATCAAAGATAAACAAACATAACAAGATGTGTAACTAGAAAACATTTCCATAAACTTCAAACACAAGGTAATAATAGTCTTCAAAACAACCAATCATCCATGGGATTAAACCCTAATCAACCAAATGAAAATCTAGCCAAGCATGGCCGAAATAAAAGAAATACAAGGTAGTTTAAAAATACCACCAATCTTCAAATTCTTCAAGTGCTTCCCAAGTGTTCTTAAGAGCAAAATGAGATGTTCTTCAATGTGTTGTATGTGAAGAATGCCTTTAATCTCCAACAAAAAGGTGCTTTACCCCGGATTCAAAATCTCCCCAAAAGCCATCCACCAACCTTCCAAAAATAGGGTCAAAGAGTCAAGTCCCGTAATCACTTCAGCACGATCCACGTGGACCGTTTGTGGATCCACGCGGACCACGTGGGTCTCGCTGATTGTGACACTTGGCCCATTTAAAATATATTCCAGCCCAATCTTCTAATTCATGCTCCAGCCCACATGCACAACTCTTGGTAGCCCAATTATGTTATTCCAAAGCCTCCAATGATGGTCCAATGCTTCTTTAATCCTCCTCAACTTGAGTCCTTGTCCAAAATTAAATCCAACACACATCCCGCTTGTACTGACACCGAGCCTAATCGCACCACCTCAAGTCCACAAGCAATCCACAAGTCTCGCAATCCCTCTATTCCTCCAGTAACAAATAGTCTTCAGTAAATCCTACAAAATAAGCTCAAAACACTGGAAAGCACCCGATAAAGGAGAAAAATTAACAAAAAGAGAAAATATGCATGAAGATTAACTAGAATGAGATGATTTTAACTAAAAATAAACTATGAAAAGAAGTAATAAAAACGAAACTATCAAATCACCCCAAGCTTGAACCTTACTTGTCCTCAAGTAAGATAAGACTAAAATGAACTTGGGATGAACTATCCTAAAAAGAAAAAAGGAATGAACATCTTAGGTGGAAATTCACAACACGCCCTCAAAATAAAAACATATAATCCATTTTTAGGGGTAAGAATCACTTTGAGGGATGAGCCTTTGTTACCTTTCTAGCAAGGGATACATGTTGATCAAGATGCAAAATGAGCATGCATACTTCACTAGTATGGTTTATGTGATATTGTTTCGTGGTCCGATCTATCCCACTAGCCATAAGAAAGTGTCCCCCGGTTAGAATGTTCCTCACTCCTCACAACTTCAACCCTACGCCAAGAAATAAAACCTAGCAAAAGATAACTCGGGCCAAAAATGGCAAGGACTGAACTATGTATAAAGGTTGGCAAACCACCATCATCTAGAAGAATAAGTGCTTCCACTAAAATAAGATCATGTAGAGCGAAGAATCGAGCACGCGATGAGAAAAGGCGGCAATGTAGTTTCCAACAAAAATGATATCTAACTATAAAAACATCAAACTAGAACCAAATTACATGAGCTAAAAATACGAAAAAGGGTAAACATCTACAAAAGCAAACAAATGGATATAACTCCATGACCCGGGCCTCTTTATTTATTTATTTTATTTTATTATTTTTTTCTTTTTATTTTTTTAGGACAACAAACCCCAAGAACACAGTTACAAATGCAAATACTTAAGACACAACGAGGAAAACACTAAAAATACATAACTACATTCGCATCTTATGATTGCGATAATATCCGACTTTTCAAAACTTTATTTTATTTTATTACTTTTTTAACTAGAACCAACAAACATAAGTTTCAAATTTCACGAAAGATCAAAAATTTGACTTCTCCAAACAAGTTGGTTACATATGAAATTTCACATACACAAACTAAATACTAGACTTTATTGACATTTTTGGTAAATTGATGCAAAAATTTTTCGAACTACAATTTAAAACAATTTTATTTTTGACTCACAAAACAGAACAAAACTGGAAAAAAGGGGGTAGTTCTCTCTCTCTCTCTCTCTCTCTCTCTCTCTCTTGTTTGGGCTCACTTTTTTGGTTTACCACAGGAGTTTTACAATTGTAGCCTGAAAATAAAAATAAAAAACTATATACAACTATAAGAAGAATCTAAGTCTAACCCAAACAAAAGGCCAAACGAGCACAACTACACTAAGGCTAATTTGAGATCAAGTGGGAAAAATGTGTCTAAATCACAAAGTAATGAGATATGATGTGAATTGTAGTAGTTAGACACTAAAGATCTCAAAATAGCAAAATCCAGCTTTTATTCCTTTCTTTGGGGTTTGATTGTGGCTTGTGAGGAAAATTCAAGTGAAGGACTAGTCGGCATGAGGCTAAGTTGTCCCCTTACTTATGCCACACTTCACATAGGTCGGTTCATATGCAAAACTACTTGCACTCTTTCCCCACGTATATATAATAGAAGAAGCAACAACTGAAAGTCCCTAAGAGCGATTCTTATTTGGTATGTGAGTTTCTAAAAGAATTGTATTTAAGGTGTGTCGTGTTTTTCAAGTAAAGATGTTCGGAGGTGAGGATAAAGAGATAAAAAAAGTGCATGAATGTTTATGCCCTAAGCTAAGTACCATGCAGAAAAATAAAAAGTGAAAAAGAAGAAAATAAAATCTTTTTGGAGTTTTATAAAAAAAATGAATGCAATTTAAGGCTAAAATGTTATGCAACCTAATTAAAATGCATGAGAAATCAAAAAGAAAAAGGAATACCCAACCCCAAACTTAGAAATAAGCATTGTCCTCAATACTCGGGGTGAGGCGAAAGTACCTAAATCGAGGGATCTGGAGGAGGATATAGGTATTGGGGGTAATGGTAGGGGCAACGTGGAGGTGGATAAGGGTGGGTGGGTTGAGGGTATGGACATGGAGGTGGAAGTGGAACGTTCTCAAAATGGTTTTGTGATTGGTGCCACCCCACATATGGTGCATCTGTTGGGACATGATTTGGTTGGAGACACAAAGAGGCTCGAACCATTCAGCAAAATTAGGGGGGAGCGGGTAATATACGGGAGGTGCTTGGGGCTTAGCTTGCTGTGGACCATGGTTGGGATCATCGTTGGGCTCGTAATCCACATGCATCTTGTCATCATCTTGAGCCTGGAGCGCATCCTTATTGACTGACTGAATGATGGTCCTCGCGAGTCTCTACTGATTGCGATCGTGGAAGGTGAAGTTGGCGACTCGAGGGTCGGGAAGAATGAGATATACAACCCATTGAGGACAATACCATGTAAAACTGCTCCTGTTCCTGTGACAGATGTGATGCATGTTTGTGAGAACCCGCTCATCCAAGAGAATTTTGGTGTCGACGGTCGTGTAGTCGTCCGAGAGCTCAATGTCAAGACCACGAGCTAAAAGGGTGACAAATCCTCCAATGAAAATATCACCGGTTGTTTGGTTCTTATGAGTGCGCATTTGTGGAAAAAGAACGAGGCAAAATTCGGGATCGATGAGTTTTCATGTCGCGTCATGCACCAAAGGAAGAAGAGCTCATTTTTTGTGACCTGACCGACTTCTTTGCCGGCAAAAACAATGCACACCAAGATACGATGGGCAATGCGGAGGCACGAGTGAATGATGGAGGTTGCTTTATCTCGACCGACACACAAAAAGATCCCCCTGGTGATTTCCGTCCAAAAAGTCTCGTGGTTGAACTCGGAAGGCAAGGTGTCGAAAACCGTGAATGTGCTCGAGGAAGGTAAACCCTAGATGTCATTTATCCTTGCAAAATCAATGTACGCCCAGTTCCCCATAAGTTGGAATGCAACTTTTTTTTCTCTCACTATCTAACCCGCAGTCGGCAAGGAACTCTCTAGTAGGGAGCTCGTAAGTGTGTGCCATGAGTTCGAGAAGATTTTCCCAACCAATGTTACGGAACAGTTGAGTGACCCCCTCAAGAACCCCTAATGAAATGAGTGTGGGTTTGCACACAAATTTGGTCGATGCGACCTTCCTAGGCAAACTCTTCTTATAATTTTCAGTTGCCTTTGCATCACGAAACCTTGGAATGTCGGGTTCATTATTTTGACCTGTAGAGGGGGCTTTGCCTCAGGCAGCAACCGAGCGTTTTTTTTGATGTGGACATGATCAACCTGCAAGAAAATTAACACTACGAGAACCACAATCCCAACAATTGATATTTCAATCCAAATCACCAATCGACACCCTATGGGCTTCTAAAACAATTCAACAATCAATGCAAAACGTTTCCTAGACTCAATAGATGCAATACCATATAAATTGTTGTTCTAAAACATGCATATTGGTCAATTAAAGTCAAGGAAAGAATGTACTCGTTGGTGATCACGATTTTTGAAAGTTGAAAATTTGTGCGCGAACATTCGAGATTTGAAAATCTTGCAACACTCCACCCCAAACTTAAAGCTTTGCTCAATACCCCGTGAGAAGCACTTGACCGCTAAAAACCGAGAAATCCGGCAACGACTTAAGATTCTAGAAAAATTTTCCGGCGAGCTTTGAGGAATATTTTTTAGTGGGGTTTGTAGCCTTACCCAAGAGGAGTACAATGGTGGTGTCGGAATTGCAAAAGATGGCCGGAGTTGGTTGAAAATGGCCGGAAAGTGGCGAGATGGTGGTGGTGGCGCCTGGAACTACAACAACAGATCGGACCGGATTTTGGGTGGGGTTTGTAGAGCTTGGAAAATGGGAAAGAATGGCGGTGATTTCACGTAATTCCAACCGACGGTTTGACGGGAAATCGAGTTTTAGTGATGGAGGTGGGTAGTGCTCTAATGGAGTTTAGGGGAGAAGAAGAAGAATAAGTGGGGAAGAAGGGCCGGCTACTCAATATGGGGAGTTTAATTCACGGTCAAACTTGGTAAAACACGGGTCAACAAAAGTCAGCAATTTACGCAGACTAGTCTGCGAGTACCCGCGGTCCGCGTGAATAGCCCTGGAACAATTCTGTTTTCGATCCTTACACGCGGTCGATTTTGGAGATGCTACGCGGTCCGTGTTAATAAACCACACGGATGGACCCACAAGTACATCCGGTCCGCATGCAGTGCCTTAAAACAGTCCTTTTGTTCGATCTTTCACGTGGTCAATTTTTCCGAGTACACGCGGTCCGTTTGTATAAACACACAGACGACTCTTCGAGTACACGCGGACCGCGCAAAATGTTTTGTAAGCCCCCAATTATTGAAGATGGACGTGATCATTTCCAGGGGTCACACGTGGACAATTTGTTTATTAACGCGGACACTCCTCCAAGTACACGCAGTCCGCTAGTATATTGCTGCAACTTCTTCAATTTTCTCCCTTTTACCATAACGCATACCGGGGCTTAAAATCCAACACTCTTTCACTACAAGAAGGAAGAAGAAGAAATGTGATATGCAAAAAGGATCTATCTAAGACATTTATTCGGAATAAAAAAATAATGAAAACTTTCAGTTTTCCAAAAATGTCCTTCTTTAACGTCTTTGGCGAGACGTCCATCCCTTTTGATCTCAGTATACCGGGGCATCCAATTGGATGACATCTAGGGCATTTGCATTAAAACCTTCATAGAAAGGTTTCAAACGATGTCCATTGACTTTAAAGATTTTCCCCGTTTCTTCACTTTGGATCTCAACCGCTCCGTGCTCAAAGACCTTTAGCACAACAAATGGACCTATCCATCTTGACCTCAATTTTCCGGGAAATAACTTCAATCACGAATGGTAAAGCAAAACCCTATGCCTTGGATGAAAATGCTTGCGGGTAATGGACTTGTCATGGAAAAGCTTTGTTTTCTCCTTGTAAATTCTCGAGTTTTCATAAGAGTCGTTTCTCAATTCTTCTAACTCTTGAAGTTGAAGCTTCCTATGCCTTCTCACGTCATCAATGTTGAAGTTTCATTGCTTGACCGCCCAGAATGCACGGTGCTCTAATTCCACAGGAAGATGACATGGTTTTCCAAAAACCAATATAAATGGAGACAATCCTGTTGGGGTCTTGTAAGCGGTCCGATAGGCCCACAAGACATCATCAAGCCTCGAACTCCAATCCTTTCTCGTTGGGTTCACAGTTTTCTCAAGAATACTCTTCACTTCACGATTCGAAACCTCCGCTTGGCCATTCGTTCGAGGGTGGTAGGCGGTAGAGACACGGTGGGTCACGTTGTACTTTTTTTTAGCAAAGCCTCCATCATCTTGTTGCAGAAATGTGTCCATCGATCACTAATCAAAGCTCTAGGCACACCAAATCTCACAAAAACATTAGACTTTAAAAGCTCGATAACCGTTTTGGCATCATCCGATCTTGTGGCTTTGGCCTCAACCCATTTAGAGATATAGTTAACCGCGAGCAAAATATAAACGTTGCCAAATGAGACAGGAAATGGGCCCATGAAATCAATCCCCCATACGTCAAAAACTTCACAAACAAGGATTGGATTTTGTGGCATTTAGTTCTTTTGTGAAATGTTCCCCGTCCTTTTGCACCGTTCATAACTTTTGCAAAACAAGTAACAGTCGCGTGACATGGTTGGCCAAAATAGTCCACACTCAACGACCTTTCTTAAGGTCCGGCTAGGTCCGAAGTGTCCCCCAAAAGTAAATTCATGAAAAATTGCAAAATGGATTGATGTTCTTGTTGGGGCACACATCGCCTAATGATTTGATCAGGAAAATGTTTCCACAAATAAGGTTCATCCCACACATAATACTTTGCATCACTTTTTAATTTTCCTTTTTGAGCATTCATAAATGTGTCGGGATACCTTTCCATGACCAAAAACTTAAAGATATCGGCATACCAAGGAGTAGATTGAGTAAGAGAAAAGAGATGCTTATCCGGAAACTCGTCTCACAACGGGAGAGGAGCTTCATTTGAAGTGATCCGACTTAGATGATCGACAACAAGATTCTCGCATCCACTCTTGTCCTGGATTTCCAAATCAAATTCTTGCAATAATAAGATCCACCAGATGAGTCTTGGCTTCGCATCTTTCTTTGTCATCAAGTACTTGAGTGTCGTGTGATCTGAATACACTATAACTTTGGTACCGAGTAGGTATTGTCTGAACTTCTCCAAAGCGAACACTATGGCCAAGAGCTCCTTCTCCGTGGTAGAGTAGCTGCTTTGAGCATTGTCTAGTGTCCTTGATGCATAGTAGATCACATGGGAGGTTTTGCCATTCTTTTGACACAAGATGGATCCTATAGCATAGTTGCTTGCATCACACATGATCTCGAAGGGGAGATCCCAATTTGGTTCTTGCATGATAGGAGCGGACGTAAGAAACTCTTTAAGCTTGTTGAAAGCTTCTTTGCACGCCTCATTGAATTCGAAATCAACATCCTTTTGCAAGAGTTGGCACATTGGTCTTGCTATTTTTGATAAGTCCTTGATGAATCGTCGGTAGAAACCTGCATGGCCCAAAAAAGAACGAACTTCCCGAACACTAGTCTGGTAAGGTAAGCTTTGAATAACATCAATCTTTGCCTTATCTATCTTAATTCATTTCTTTGACACAATGTGACCCAAAATAAGACCTTGATTCACCATAAAATGACATTTTTCAAAGTTTAAAACCAAATTTGATTCAATACAGCTTTTCAAAAATTTGGTGAGATTGTTCAAACATTCTTGAAAGGAGTTGCCATATACCGTAAAATCATCCATAAACACCTCAATTATGTTTTCAACATATTCCGAAAAGATACTAACCATACAACGTTGGAAAGTGGCCCGGGCGTTACACAATCCGAATGACATTCTTCGGTATGCAAAAGTGCCAAATGGACATGTAAATGTTGTCTTTTCTTGGTCTTCCGGTGCCACCGGGATTTGGTGAAAACCGGAATACCCGTCGAGAGAACAGTAGTGAGATTTCTCGACCAACCTTTAAAACATTTGGTTAATGAAAGGCAATGGGAAATGATCTTTTCTTGTGCTTGCATTGAGTTTGCGGTAGTCAATACATACTCTCCACCCGTTATGCATGCGGGTGGGGACCATCATACCTTTACTGTTTTTGAGCACCTTGATTCCTGTCTTATTTGGCACGACTTGCACCGGGCTCACCCATTTGCTATCCGAGATTGGATAGATCATTCCCGCATGAAGGAGCTTCAAAATCTCTTTCTTGACCACTTCCATCATTGGTGGGTTCAATCTCCTTTGTACGTCCCGGCTTGGCTTGCATTCATCCTCCATCAAGATATTATGCATACAAGTGGAGGGGCTCAATCCCTTGATATCCGCAATCATCCATCCCATGGCTTACTTGTGCTCCTTTAACACCTTAAGGAGTTGCTCTTCTTCCAATTCGGTTAAGTGGGTTGAAATAATGACTGGAAGAGTCTCATTGTTTCCCAGATAAGCATACTTCAAGTGTTGAGGTAGGGCTTTCAATTCTACTTCTGGTGGTTGAACAAGGGAGGGTGGTGATCTTGTGTGAGTTTGAGGTAATTCAATTTGCTTCACACCGAATTGAGTGGTTTTCTTGATCTCCAAATTGTTAACCAATCTTTCAACTTCGGGGTCTAGTGAGTAGAGCTTCAACTTCTTGGCTAGTTTTCCACAATAAAAATCCTTTGCTCAAAATCATCTCCAACATGTCACCGTTAGACAATTCAAACAATTCTTGTGTTAATGGTTCAACAACATCAACAAAACACAAAGATGAAACATCACTAGGATATCTTATAGCATCGTAGATATTGAAACTTATTGTTTCCCCATCAAACTAAATCGTTAAGCTTCCCGCATACACATCAATCTTCATTTTAGCCGTCTTAAAAAATGGTCTCCCAAGTAAAATTATACCCGACTTGGAGGAAACTAGTTCTTCTAAATCAATCACATAGAAATCTGCCGGGAAGACCAATTGGTTCACTTGCACCAAAACGTCTTCTAAAACACCTCTAGGAAAGACACTTGATTTATCCGCAAGAGAAATTATGACACCGGTTTCACTTAAGGGTCCGACGTTCAATGATTCATACACCGAATAGGGCATGACATTGATAGAAGCACCAAGATAAAGCATATCGCTACTAAAAGTGACATCCCCAATCTTGCAAGGGACCGTAAACATTCCAGGATCTTTGCATTTGGGTGGAAGTTTCCTTTGTAAAACCACGGATGCGTTTTCATTCATTGAGATTTTTTCGTTCCCCTTCAACTTTCTTTTGTTGGTACAATGCTCCTTCAAAAACTTTGCATATCTAGGGATTTTCTTGATGGCATCAAGTAAAGGGATGTTTACTTCCACCTTTCGGAAGGTGTCCAAAATCTCTTTCTCCTCCATGTTCTTCTTCGAAGTCGCAAGTCGAGAGGGGAATGGCGGTTGAGTGGCTATTGATATCACTAAAGGAATGGTCTTCTTTGGAACTCCGGCTTGTGTGGCATTCTTGGCTATGGTATCCTCAATTGGAATGACTTCTATTTCTTCCTCTTCATCCCTTGACTTCTTCTTTGAACTACCCTCTCCGGTTTGTTTGGCACTTCTCAAGGTCACCACATTGACATTTGGGTTCTTTTCGGTTTGAGAAGGCAATTTCCCACGGGCCTCCAACTTACTTATGGATGTAACTATATCTCCCATTTGTGCTTCAAGGTTGGAGATACTAGTTAGTGTCTCTTTTTGGAATTGTTGGGTACTAGTGGCTAAGGATTTCACAATGTCTTCAAGAGACATTCCGGAGGTACTTGGTTGGGATTGAGGAGGTTGTTGATGATGATGTGGAGGGTGTGGTTTGGGTTGATAGTGTGGTTGTGGATGTTGGTAATGAGTTTGTGGTGGTGGATAGGAAGGTCTAACCAATGCATTTTGAGGCAATGGTCTTGGGTTGTAGCTCATGTTCGGATTTGGCTTCCAACTTGAATTGTAAGCATTTTGGTAACCGAATGGCTTGTTGTGGTAATTTTGGAACTCTCCCGTGGCATTTAAATGTTCCGCATCTTCTTGAAGAACGGGACACATATCCGTAGGATGTCCCATTGTTGCATATATTCCACAAACCATCACTTATGGAGTTTGTCCCATGGCTAACTTTGAACAACGGAGGTTAAATCTTTGATTAGAGATTCGAGATTTGATGTCCCCACTTTGTTGAATTTTTGTTTAGTCTCTCTCTTCATATCTTGGCGCGGGCCAAAATGTTGGGAATTCACGGCTATGGTGTTGAAAAGTTGTGTTGTTTGCTGTGGATTTTTACTAAAGATATCACCACCACTTGAGGCATCAACTAGTCTTCTCTCCATTGGCAACAATCCCTCATAGAAGTGTTGAATGAGGAGTTGTTCCGGAATTTGGTGTTGTGGGCAACTATAACACAAGTTGTTGAACCTCTCCTAATAATCATGAAAAGTCTCATTTTAACCTTGGCGGATTCCACAAATCTCATTTTTAAGACTTGAGACTCTTGAAGCGGGATAAAACTTATCAAGAAAAGCTCTTGCCATGTCGATCCATGAGTTAATTAACCCCGGGGGAAGATAGAATAACCAATCCTTTGCTCTATCGGCCAACGAAAAGGGAATGCCCTTAGCTTGATTTGGTCATCGGTTGACCCTTGTGGCTTCATACTAGTGCAAATAATGTGAAACATCTTTAAGTGCTTATGAGGGTCTTCATTTTCTAATCCATGAAAAGTTGGAAGATGATGGACTAAACTTGACTTCAATTCCGAACCTCCTTCCAAAATGGGATAATTGATACCGGTTGGAGTTTGTGTAACATCGGTTTCCATCCTTTGTCTCAAAGTTCTTTCGGGAGCTTCTCCTCCACCCGCCATTGCAATTGGTTCAATAATGGGTGGATTTTGTTGTAGAGGTGGTGTTTTGGGAATTTCTTGGCGAGGGTTGGGACTAGAATCGGGTTCCGT
This sequence comes from Lactuca serriola, assembly GCF_051521515.1. Lineage (NCBI taxonomy): Eukaryota > Viridiplantae > Streptophyta > Magnoliopsida > Asterales > Asteraceae > Lactuca > Lactuca serriola. The sequence continues at coordinate 125,809,535 of NC_136410.1, read as the reverse complement.
GTCACTTGATGAAGTGGGTTCAACCTCCGGATCCCCGTAAGGATTGGAAGTTTAACCACATTCTATTATTTTTTCCTTCACCAAACGCCTTGCTTCTTTTTCAATTTCTGAAATTGTAAATCAAGTCACCTATACGTTGAGATCTGGGCATAGAGAAACAAATTGATTAAAAGTAAACCAATCCCCAACAATGGCACCAAAATTTGGCAGTTGTCGAGGCCAACTAAGTTATTAACCCTAAATCTTTCTCACTAAAATAGTGTATAGTGTTAAAGGAAGCGTATCCACGGAGATTGGTTCAATTTAAATCTTTATGTTAATCACTTGTTTAAGTACTTGTAAAACTAAAGTAAAAGTAAAATGGAAGGGGGGGGGGGTTAATTCTTTTTGATTTTTTGACAAAATTAAAACTAGCTAGAATGTAAATATGACAAATAAACAAGTAAAATATTTGATTAAGTTCAATGAAGTGAAATTGGTTGATTTTGGGATACACCACATGGATGACATAGTTTTACTTATCATTAGACTAAAGGAACAACACTTGTGAATTGGTTTAACTTGGCTATAGCAATTCATAAGCACAAATTACCTCAACTCTTCTTAGATATTAAAATGGTTAGAGGAGCTCTAACACATTCCCTTAATTAAAGTCACAAAATCAATGAAGCATATAATCTTGTGAAAATCAATTAGCTTTGAGTTCTAAGAGTTAGCAAGTCCATAAGATAATCAAATGCTTACATTATCATTATTGTGGAAGCATTCCCATGGTTTAAATGGAATGAAAACAAACATAGAAGCCATTTGTTGCTTACCAATCTCAAAGTCCATTACTTAACCAAGAAATTGATCAAAAAAAATATATGTTTATTCATCCAAGCTCATGATCAAAGGTAAACAAACATAACAAGATGTGTAACTAGAAAAAATTTCCATAAACTTCAAACACAAGGTAATAATAGTCTTCAAAACAACCAATCATCCATGGGATTAAACCCTAATCAACTGAAAGAACCCAACTTTCGTATTTCTGAAAGACCTAAACTTTCATACTTCACAATATTGATACTCCAAAACAAGCTACATGCATATTTATAAATAATATTTTACATTGATAGTGTGATTACAAAATACTGGATACAAACCGACTAATTTTTTAGTATATTACAAAGTGTTATATCCATTACATAACTACCCAGGATATTATAGCTTTATACATGCGTAAACTCAAGTACAAAAGTAATAGTATAAACTATTCTAAATCTTCCAACAGTATATGACTATACTGGATTCTTATTTCCTGCAATTGTTAAACACTGAGAGGGGTAAGCAGTGACGCTTAGTGAGTTCAATAATAGATATAATATAACGTTATGCCATATATATACTTCAATATGGCAGAAGCAAAGGGAACAAGGAACAACAAAGGCATATGTGAATCATGCGACAAGCTTTCCATATCAATCAATGATATATAACAATATCAATACTTGATATACTTCAATAAAACTTTGACCCAAATGGCACATAATACATACACTTTCTGATTAAACATTTTGGTAGATTTCAGGCTTTTAACCCTATCTAACCTTCTGCTAATTCCATAGAATAAAAGTCATTCTCTTACGAGACATGATCTACAAGGCTAGAGACTACATACCAGTACCACCGTGAATCTAAGTCCTTTCACTGATCACGTGGTCAAAGGTACAACTTTGCTACCATAATAGCGAAAATAATAACACGAGATAATAACACAGAAAAGCACGTAGCACATATAACACATACCATACAATTGTTCCTATATATTGAACTCACCGTGAAATAAAAGGGATTAAATGATAATTTGGGCAGCACTTCGGCTCTAAATATAACTTTCTGTGACGAAACCGGAAATTTTAGTTGAAAACTGGCCTTACTCGGGCAGAGTTTCGACTTGAAAATATGATTTTCTTAGGAACTTCGGGGCGTCGGGAATGATATTGGGGCTTCAGGGGGTGTTAGGGTAAATTTAGAGAGAGTATAGGGTGTGAAAGAGTGAAATTTGTTACATAAACACGGCGGCCTTCACATCCCTTTTATAGGGTTCGAAGCTGATGACTACGTTGGGCGTACTTGCGAGGCGGTCTGTACGCTGAGCGTACCCCTCGTACGTGGGGCGTACCTGCGAGGTGTCATCTGATCGAAACCTAGGCTCGGACGTGGCTGATACGTGGCTCACATGCAAGGACCGGCGACGTGGCTGATCTGAGACCCTGCAATGTGTATGCTGGTCGTACGAAACGAAGTATGCTGGGCGTACACCTTCGGATAAGTCTCGAATTTTTGATTTATTTTTATTTAAAAAATTCAAAAACTCATATCTTTTGCATACGAGCTCCGTTTTTGACGTTCTTTATATCCACGTGTAGGTGAGATCATACTCTACAACTTTTGTTTAGACTCCGTCGGCTAATGTTCACTTCATTTTTAATATTATATTTTTAACGGGCCGGGACAAGAAAAGTCCATTAAAAATTCATAACTTCTTCATCCGATGTCTGTTTTCGTCTGTATTTTTACCGTTGTACTACTATTTAGAAGATCTTCGATTCTCGTTTAGGTTGCGTCGGCTAAAAATCATTTGATCTTTATTTCAAGTTTTTAGCTGTCTACTGCTATACTGAATCTTAGAAAAAAAATCATAACTTCCTCATACGAAGTCAGATTTTGACGTTCTTTTTTTTTTTAAAGTTCTCGGTTTAACGAATACTACAACTTTCATTTATATCATAAAGGCTAAAAAGTAGTTTATCGAAAACTCAATTTTTACGTCATACGACGTCATGCCGGTTTTGTCACGAAACTTCAATAAGTCATAACTTCTTCGTTATAACTTGGATTTCGATGAGGTTTTCGCCTAAAATTTTCTAAAGAAATTCTTTAAAATTTTAGTAATATAATTTTACTTATTTTCAACTTTATATTTTCGTTAATTTTCAATATTTGACTTTTGATTGGAATCTCATAAGACTTCCAATATTTTCCGAGTGATTCTAAACATAGTTTTACTTCATTTCTAGTAAAAACTATCTGTTAGAACTCAATACTCAATATCACTTGATATTTCATAATATTATTTACTTTTAACATTTACTAAACACGATTTCAAAATGTACTATAAATACATCCTCCTTTGGAGGATTTCGTCCCCGAAATTACATCGATTAAAATAACTGGAGATATTTCACTCTTATCTCATTCTTATATTCCCAAATATAATTTGGGCCTCGATCCTAATCTCTGAGTTAAAGAGAAATCAATTCTCATTACATACTCATACTCCTTCCTGAATTTGGGTTATAGACTCAACCCAAGATTAAGTCTTCACTTTTGCTACAACAACAATTCGAATGGTCATATTCTAATGACCTTTGATTTCATAACGTAAAAGACACACAATGAATCATACTCTTATTTCTATTAGTCAGTCACTATCATAGAAGAAACTTTCCTTCATGTTCTAATTTGATATAATATCTTCATAACTAGTAGCAATTCTAGCTAATACTTGCTTAATCTTTAATGAAAACTGTTATACATTTATCAACTACCTCGACCATCTCCTTCTTCAATCTTCCAACTAAAGTTTCGTCGCTACACAAGACATTGTTCTCTGAACCAATCAATTCATTTCACAGATCTATATTAGTCGGACTCGATTCTTTATGACCACTAAGGTCTGAACGAAAATCATTTTCTTAGTCATCATCGAAACAAAGGTAATGAAATACTCGAACAAAAAACAGAATTAATTTATAGTTTCTTGGTAACCTTGTGACTTTCCTGATCCATGTATGAGTCATGTGCTTCCAGTAGTATAGGCCTCTTCAACTATTCACACCTACTCATACTAGTCCCAAGAATTGTCTCGCAGTCCCCAAGTCACCATATCAAGAATTTTTACAAAGGAACTTATCACACATGAATGTGTTCAAACAAGTACAAATGACAATTTCTCCTAGACTCAACTGGGAATTTCAGGTTTCTATCAAACATACTTTAAATGTACAATACAAATCTATAGGTATTAATACACTATTTACGATATCACTTAATAAATATTATTTTACGATATTCCTCGATCTTTTATCTATAAAATTATCGATGTCGACTATCATAAGTCTTTTTTAACACTTCGAAAAGTTTCTTATCAATTATAACACGAAAAGTTTAGAATCTGGAATACTTAAAATTTCTTCTTCCAGACCAAGGTCGGCAACAGACCTTAAACTTTCTCAAGTAAAAGCAATATAAACAAGCAATTTGAAAAGAATGCACAAATTCATGAGACACAAAAGAATCTGCGCTGGATTCAAATAAGAGGTGAGGAGGTCTAGAGTTGACAAGAAATGTACCCGTCACAACATTCGGGTCATCGCGTGCCTCCTCTGTGGTAATCTGGAATGCACGGCCCTTAGCTTTTGACACCCTGTCCTTTTTAATTGGAGTATTCTTTGGTTGTTGGACGGAAGCTTGACTTCCCGCCATTTGACTAGTAAGAGTACGGCAAAAACGCTTCTTGTGGCTAGTAATACCACATGCATAGCAAGTACCATCCTTCCTTGGTCAAGCTAGCTTTATGTGACCCGGTTCTCCACATCCATAGCAGACCACAAATTCCTTTTCTATTCTGTATTGGCCCGGATGATTTTTTCCACAAATGCAACATGATGACAATTGAATAGAAAAAGATTGTGATCTATCACGACCACGAACGGCACTCTGAGATTGCAATTGCTGGCTAGGTTCAGATTGAATGGTTTGAGTTGGTGGAATAAAGGAAACAGGAACAGTTTAATCAATACGTGGATGCTGTGGAGCAGAAAGAGTGGCACCACGTATCTCTAAGTCATGCTCACGCTTTCGAGCATACTCAACAGCTTTGTCAAAGGACAAAACATCCCGATTAGCTACGAAATCGCGGATTTCATACCGCAGTCCATACAAGAATAACTGAATTTTATCGTCTTCAGTTGGGATATACTTTGCAGAAAACCGTGCTCTTTGATTGAATTGAGTTTCATACTTATTCATATTTATTCCTTCTTGCTTAAACTCAAGAAACTCTTTCTCCAATCTTCTCCTCATGTCTAGAGGACAATACTGTAGGGATTTTAGCATTCTAACACTCCTAAGGTGTTCATGTAACCCTAGAAACCTTGGATCTATGTTTGACTAAGATACATGCAAAATTGATTTTCCAAGGTTCATAATCCTATCTAGCATACATGGGGAACTTTTAAACATAAAAGTTAGCTAGAAAACATACCTTGTAGTAGTTTGGATTCCTTGAAAAACCTTGTGAGCCTAGCACCCCAAGTGTGATGTCTTAAATGTCTCACACAACACCAAATGCTATTGGAATGACTTGAGAGAAATGAAGAACACTTAGAAATCGGCTAGCCCTCTCTATTCTTGCTTAAGTGCCGATTTTGGTGAACATAATGATCCTTATATAGTGTGTTAGAATTAGGGTTACACCATGTAAACCCTAATGGTCATGACCTTTCATTTCCATGACCCATGGGTTCTATAAACACCATGGAGCATCCATGGAGCATCCTATGGGTTTTAGCCCAACTTGATAATCCATGGAGCATTAGCCCACTATACAAGTATGAGTGATTTACACAATCAACCCATATATTTACTTAGTCTTCTTTTAATCACTTATTTAATTCCAAATTAATTCTTGATCAATACTAATTAAATAATACTATTAATATATTAGAACTTATAATATATTAATAAACCATAAGTGTTATTTCTCTCATTTTAGTCTATCCAAATGCATGATGCCATGCAACCCAAATGGACCATGCCAAACTGGGTCAGGTACATACCAGAAATAGTTATGGACTTAGACACCTTATCAAACAGTCTCCCACTTGGATAAGTCTAATAACTATAACTTCAAGTATGGCTTTAGGAACCGATCATCAATCGTAGCTCTTTCAAGGTCTCTCGGAACTGAGATGATGATGATACACCATTTAAGATAAGTGATCATATAATCCTCTATTCTAGATATCAGTCGGACAAATACACGGAACAATGTATTACTTATTATCCAACAGTTTGTTTGTCGATTTCCGATCTACTAGCTGTTAGATACATTAAGGAACTAATCATCTGACGATAAAGGGTCATATCCACAACTGGTTTTTCCAGAGAAGGTGTAAGTTTCGTTCTGAATGCCATTGGAACCTTCACTTTTGAGTCTCCCATCATGCCAAACTTAGAGGGCAGAGTTTTTGTATATGCTTCATGATTAATGAAAATACCTTCTGGTCCCTACCTTATATTCAATCCAAGTAAAAAGTTAATAGGACCCATTGAGCTCATTTCAAACTTAGTTTCCATCAACTTTCGGAATTCAGTGGTGAGGCTGGGATTAGCCGATCCAAAGATGATGTCATCAACATAAATTTGAAAAATCATCAAGTGGTCACCCTTTTTCTTACGAAAGAAGTTTGGGTCAACCGAACCTTGTTTAAACTTAGACATTTTAAGAAAGCAAGTAAGAGTATCATACTAGGCTCTCGGAATTTGCTTCAGTCCGTAAACTGCCTTATCTAGAATGTAGCAATGATTGGGATACTTCTCATTAATGAACCCAGGTGGTTATTCAACATATACGGTTTCTTCTAATTCACCGTTTAGAAACGCACATTTAACATCCATCTGAAACACTTCAAAGTTCTTATGACCTGCGTATGCCAAGAATATTCGAACTGATTCCAACCTTGCAACAGGTGCGAAGGTTTCTTCGTAGTCGATACCCTCTTCCTGGAAGTAACCCTTAACCACAAGTCTCACCTTGTTTCTTATTACATTTCCTTCTTTATCCATCTTGTTGCGAAACACCTATTTCAAACCAACAACTGATGCTTCAGGTGGAGTAGGAATTAATCTCCAAACATTGTTTCGTTCGAACTCATTGAGTTCGTCTTGCATCGCTTACACCCAATCAGAATAATCAAGAGTGGCGTTGACGGTTTTTGGTTCTATCTTGCACATGAACAAATTGAACATGCAGAATTCTACTTTGGAGAATAAAGCAGTTCGTTTCGCTTTTATTTGAGATCTCGTGAGAACACCTGCAGAAGATTCACCATGAATTGGGTTTTGGGGTGATCTCTGGTCCATTTGATTAGTGGCGGATAGTTTGGATCATAAGAAGGATCCAATTCAACGTTTACATCTTCAAACTCTGATTGTACATCCAAATCGTCATTTGCATCCTTATTCTCCCAATCGAATGACGAGTGATCCTCTTCATTAGGAATTGAAGTATCTTCTGCACCCTACAACAGAATGCTCGTTTCTTGTAGAGTTAGTTGCTCCCCCTGAGGATGTGTATTGGAATTGGAACCCTCCCCCTGGACTAGAGAGTTTGTCTCTTGAGGCATGTTCGTAGTTGGTGGCTGATTATCCATGTTTTTCGTGACTTCATCAATTATATTTTTCAATTCATCTTCTTTGTTATCCGCTGCCTTTTCTTCAGATGTGATGGCCTTCTCAGGTTCGTCAAATAGAAGTATGAATTCTTCATAGAGATTAGCCAAAGGAACAGTAACTTGGTTCGTTTGAGGAAAGATCTCGTTCGCCTGACTATCATTCGCTTGATTCTTTTTCGAGTAATTATCATTGAATGTTACATAATAGGTTTCTTCAATCCTTATGGATCGTTTGTTTAGGACCCTATATGCTTTCGATGTCAGCGAATATCCCAGAAAAATGCCTTCGTCAGCCTTCTCATCAAACTTGTTTCGTTGTTCCTTTGAGTTGAAAATGAAACACCAATACTTTCGATTGCAGATGGGCCACAAAGATCAATGTGGAGTAGTTTAAGTGGCTCAATAACCTTCGTGTTTACAATAGTAGGATGACTTTTTCTGCTTCGCTTTCCCATTTCTCATGCGGCACAGAGATGATCCTTTTCATATTTCAAGAGAGGAAGACCTCGCACATGATCACCAAGAGCTAGCTTGTTGATGTCTTTGAAGTTAAGGTGCGAAAGTCTCCTATGCCATAGCCAACTATCGTCTGTTGTAGCCTTAGTGAGCAGACAAATAGAAGGTTTCCCTTGTATCGTATTGATGTCCAATGGATACATCTCGCCTTTTCATTTTGATTTAAGCAGTATTCATTTCGTCTTCTTTTCGATAATCTTAGATCCTTCACCATCAAACGAGACTTTTAGACCTGTACCTACTACCACCTGCGAAACACTTATTAAGTTGTGTTGCAGTCCTTCAACATAGGCTACTTTGCGAATTGAGAATTCATCATTCGTTATCATGCCATATCCTTTGATTTCTCCAAGAGCATTGTTACCAAACTTCACAAGACCACCATTCTTTAGTTCTCTATATTCTCTTAGCTCCTCCTTTCTTTCTGTCATATGACACGATAGCCACTTTCGATATACCATTCAGTGTCAAACTGTTCGTCACGAATAACCTGTAAAAATTAAACAGATTTAGGAACCCAAAGGTGTTTGGGTCCTTGTGAGCTTTTTACAGAAACTGGATAAGCAACAGAGAGATCAATCATACTAGTTTGTTTTATTAAGGTTTTTTGATCTTTCTTCTTTATTGTGAAAACCTTGATCTTTTTGTTTTTCGTTTTTACAAAATCAGATTGATTTTGTTTATTTTTAGCTTGATTCTTGACGAATTCTCTCTTAACTCTCTTAGGGTTAGCATTTGAATTTTGAGCTTTAGCATTCGAGACTAATTTTCCCTTTCCCTTTACATCATTTGGTGATGCTTTTGAGGGATGAGTTTTTGGTTTCTCAGTTTGTTTCTTTTGAAAAGAGGGTTTTTGAATGAAGTTCGATTTTGAGTTGCAGGTGTGACAACGAGAACACTGACTGGGATTTGCCTCGAACTGGAAGGTTTTTCTTTATGAACATAGCTGGAATTTTGGGATTGCCAAAATTTCTTCCTTTCATTGAGATTATTCTGGTATCTTCAATTCCTTAAACGTTTTTGCTCAACGAGTTGTTCAACGGACTTGTGAATATTCACTTGACGTTTCTCTTTTCTGGCATGAGTTTTGTTCTTTGCTGACTGAGGTTTGGTTTCGCTTTGAACTTACTTGGTGCCACTTAGGCTTCCCTTCTCAAATGCTGAAAGATTGTTCAGTGGTTCTGCCAAATATCGACTTTTAACTCTCCAAGAGGTTCTTTCCGATAGACCTTTCGTTTCGTGTGCATTATCAATTGGTGCTGACCAAAAGAATTCATCATACCCATCTTTGTTGTCTTCATTTACGATGGACGTTAGTTCGATAGTTTGATTTTTGTCTAGTCCTCTAGTGGCAAACACTTGATTGGGTACAGTTTGGACTTTAGGAAAAACAGTTTCTTTCGTTTTTAATGTTTTTGATTTCTTTTGAGAAATACACACGAATTCAACTGAATTTTCAGAAATCAAATCTTTCACTGGTTGAGGTTCGTTTTTAACGAATTCTGAGCAATCCACTTCGTCCTCCACTGAAATTTCGCTCATATCACTATCCTCAACGAATTCAGAGGTACTTTCAACATTTATTTTATTTTCTGAACTCAATTTGGCACTCAATGAGTTGAATTTCAGAACAGTATCAGATTTGATTTGCTTCTTATCATTTTCATCCAAAAGTTGTTTCAACATGTTTTTGTGGTCTTTGGAATTAATATATGATTCAATTCGTTCTAGTCGAACCCTATATGCATCAGAAGTTTCTTCTGACGAAACTATGGATTCACAATTGTAACAGTCGGCGTCTATTTCATCTTCCTTTAATTCAAGAAATGGCAAGATCATCGTATGAATTTTCTCACCAATTCCACAATCAAGGTGCAACCGAGTAATATTAAAGTAAATCATTTTAGCAATAAAACAAAAAATATTACGTTGTTTTAAAAGCTTTAAATTGTCACGTTGCAAGTAAATTAAATGACCCCTAGACTTAGACAATTCCGACTCGACCTTCTCAATCCACATTCGCATCTCATCGCTTTTTGATGACACCCTGCTCAATTGATCGGTTAAGTTAGAGTTTGTTAACCGTGTTCATTTTAAACTATCACTAATGCTTGAAAAAGTGAACTTTAGATCGTTTAATTCGATTTCATATTTAGAAGCAGGTATATTTAGAGATTCAAGAATGGAGTTTACCTTGTTAATCAGCTGTTCGCACTCATTGATCTGGTCTGGAATTGGTCGTGCTGTGAAACAGTTGTCATGTCCTCTTCCACTTCCAGTGGTACTCTTTTGCATTTATGACCCTTCATTTGTCACCATCTAACATTTGCCGACGAACTGAGAACTCTCTTCCTTCGCAACGAATCCCCTTCCATGTGTGGGCTTGCGAACCTCATCATCCTCTAAGTCTATTGACTAGACTTTGACTCCTCCAAACTCATCTTCAACAACATTTTCCTGCACAATCAAAGCAAGCATAGAGTTATCAGTAGTTTTCTTTTTCTTTATGTCCTCTAACTTTCACAAGTGGTACGTCTCATCATCTTCTCCTTCTTTTCTCTCATTCAACTTCCTCAGCATGCAATCCTTGGCCAGATGGTTTTTTCCATGACAATAGTTGTAATCATAGCCAGAGTCACCAACGACCTTTTTCTCCTTTTTCTCATCTTCCTTTTGAGAAACATTCTTACTTTCTTCCTTCACCTTGTCCGATCTATAACTTCCTTGCCAATTTCGATTTTTGTTCAAAGAAAATTTCTTCCTTGCAAACCGCTTGGGATTCGAAATCATCAAGGCATATTCCTCATTTGTAAGATCACATTCAAAGTGATCGGATTCAGATTCATCTTCTACTACGGTCCTGCTTTTCGCAACAAGAGCTAGAAACCCCATACCGGAAACAACTTTCGCTTCCTTCGACACTTTACTTTCATGTGACTTAAAGAATTCCAGCCAACTTAGCCAAAGAGTAACTTTTAAACTGCTCGTGCGCCTTGACTGTAGAAACAACTGCCATCCATTCAGACCTAAGCCCATTCATTAAGGTGACCTTTTTCTCGATTACTTCTCGTCTAATAGCGTGTTTAGTCATCTTGTTGAGAAGATGGTTGTAGCAATTGAAAGTCTGACTCAAATTTTCTTCTGGCTTTTGTGCAAAATCCCCAAACTCCAAAAACAAAAGTGTTTGAGTCGAATGCTCAAGATCTGCTTCAGTGGAGTAAAGTTCCTTGAGCTTGTCCTAAATGGCTTTCGCAGTATCACATGAACTAACCAAACGAAACGTGTCTGCCTGCAAAGCAAATCTGATGATCCTCATCGCTTTAACGTTGCTAATAAGTTTCTCTTTCTCATCTTGAGGCACATCTTTCACGTCAAGAAGTAGTTGGTTGTATTCTTTCTGAGTTTTGATGGTTCTTTTGGTCTCTGTGTGAACGAAAGGGACTAGAGTAATGGCTTCCCATATTAGATAACAATTATAGTCTGAACCAAGAACGTCGTCTTCAAAATGGAGCGCCCAAACTTCATACTCATGAGGGAAAAGTATTGGGATCCTTGTAGATGATCCAATACTGCTTGAGATATGCAAGGAGTTAATACTTGAGTCGTCGTGTTGCATTTTATCGAGATCTTGGTAACTTGTTACGAATCAGATGTGCAAACTAAACAAATAATAAGGTAATATAAAGATCACAATAAGTCGTCATAAAACCAATAAAAATGACTAAACAAGATCCTATATCAGCAGAAACCCTAGTAGCTTAACAAACAGAAGAGATGCATATAGATTACACAATCTCCTACTCTGATACGAATTGTTGAGATTAAAAACCTAAAAGGTCGATTAGATTGTAACAGGTAAGTAAAGAACACAAAGATGATCAAACAGATGTTGAATGATTAAAAGTCACGCCCCAGATGAACTCGATGAAGAATTTCAACTGTAGATACGTGCTAGGGTTTACAAAAGATATCTTAGCAAAAGCGATAACCATCTACAGTGCATGCATGCACTATTAATATTTAAACCCTAATAAATGTGACGGCTTGGACAGGCCCAATACCGTATACAAAATGGACTAACTATTACAAACCCAATGACACAACATCTATCACCTAACACCGTTTATTATTATTTTTTAAAAATTTTCAAACATTTAGAACCTTTCCACAAATGTACAAAGAATTAATCTTTTTTCAATGAGGGATTACTTAAAGATGAAAAGATATAAATAATTTTTTTTAAAAAAAGTAATAATTAGTATTTGAAAATAGTCATATAAGGATGGGTATTATGAATATCATATATCAATTATATATAAGAGAAAAGTCTACATTACTTATCAAAAAAATCAAACCTAAGCACTATAATATTCCAAAAAACTAAGATTTTGGCTGTATTTCATGTTTTAACATCCTAGTTTTAAAATTATCCGACATAATTAGTATATTAATTAGTATATTGCTAGTTCTTGCATTTAGTAATTAATTGGTCTAGATGCAATAAATGGCAATATCATCTGTTTTTTGCTCACACAGCCACAAATACAAAACACAATAACCTAAATGTATACTAAAAGATAACTCAACAAACATATGTTTATTTACACTGAAGTTTATGTACTAAACTAAAAGAAAACATAAATATATTTAACACTACATAAATACGGGTAAATGGGTATATATATATATATATATATATATATATATATATATATATATATATATATATATATATATATATATATATATATATATATATTTAACACTACATATAGTGTTAAATACAGTATAGAATTGGAGCATTATAATGTAAATGTGATTTTTTTAGTATAGAGTTGGAGATGTTCTAAATCTAAAATTCATTTACTCAATCTTTATTTATTTATAGATAAACCTATCAGAACCCACTGAGAGACATTCTTAATTTCTCATCACCCATCCTCACTCCCCCCCTTCGTGTTTTGCTACACGATCAATATTTAGGAGACATAGTTTCTGAAAATTATATTTGATATATCATATAATATTTACAACAATGTAAAAGTCATAAACATTGTTGTGATCAACTAAGCAGATGCTACAAAACAAGAACAAGATTACAAAAAATAGAGAAGACTTAATCATATGTAAAGTTGAGTCTACTTCACGACATATGCTCTATGTGGTCTGACTGCACTCTAAAAAATGACCATGTCTGTCGAAAAACTATAAAAAACGTAAATAAAAAAAAGATCAATTTTTTGTCATCAGAGTTTACAATAAATAAAAAAACTATGTAATATTAAATTTTGTATTTTATTCTACGCAACTTTGAAAAATAACCATTTTATTTTTGCAGATTACAAATGTTTAGTCTATCTTTTCTTATGCCGATAAAAGATAAGGTCAGTATACTACACACATTTTACTCAAAAAAAAAAAAACAATACTCTACAAAAACAAATATTAACTACGTATAATAGTTATTTGATAAATTATCATTTATTAACCATGTTTTTATAGCTATTAATATCATTATATTAGTTGTCAATCATAGTAGTCGGCAAAATGACAGTAACATTTTTTTTTGGAATAAAATCCCAATTGTATCAATAGCATGCATAGTATTAGTTAATATTCTAATCAGCCACAAGAATACACGATACATCGAATAAATTTCCATCGCATTTGAAACTGGTTTTTCCATTCATGTGGTACAACGTACGGATGGGATGGTATAATGATATCATTATAAATTTCTAATAATAATTATTTTTGAAAATATAAATTATAAAAAGCTTAAACATTGTAAATAATAAGAGAAAAAAAACACTATCTAAAAGTAAATATCGTTAAAAATTAAAATTTCTTTTTTTCTTTTCAAAACTTTGGATGCGGTGTCACAATGTGCTGTATCCTCCCATGATCCCATCCTAATCCACTACAATGTCCTTGACGCTGCCATGCCACTACTTCCGTTGTTTCCGCATCGATGCAAGTATGCTACAATAGTATGCTATAATACTACAATGTCTTCCAACTCTACACTAAATAAAATACCTGGCAATAGTAAAAAAAAAATGTTTTCAAAAAATAGACATAAAAATAGATTTTTCCGGATATAGACATGCATTCCGCGGAGATAGCTCCGCGGAATCTACTGTAGCTCTGCGGAATGATAAAATCGTAAATAAATCAATGTATTAAAAAAAACACTGAAGATCCATTCCGCTAAATCAATGTATTAAAAAAAAACACTGAAGATCCATTCCACGGAGCTATCTCCGAGGAATGAACTCATTCCGTGGAGGTAGCTCCGATGAATAGATCTTTAGTTTTTTTTTTTTTTTTTCACATCGATTTTTCGAGGTTTAGATTCAATCCCCCAACTAATTATTTTTAAGAAAAGATTATCATACTATTATAATCTTTAATTGAAATTAATTAGTTGGAGAATTAATATAAACCCCGAAGAATCGATGTGAAAAAAAAAAACTCAAGATCCATTCCGCGGAGCTACACAGTAGACTCCACAGAGCTACTTCCGTGGAATGAATGTTTATATCCGGAAATGTCTATTTTGAAAAAACCCTCATTTTTTGACTATTGCCGGTATTTTCCTCTATATTTAACATTATATATAGTGTTGGATTTTAGTGTAACACTAAATATAATGTTTAATAAAGAACAATATACTTAGAATATTCTTTTTAATGTTAAATATAATATAATGGGTTGGATGATTTTAGTGTTTACAGTATTTTTTATACTCTAATTATCGGTATAATATAAAAAATAGTGTTAAGGGTTGGAGATGGTCTTAAGCTTCATATAGTGGCTCAGCAAACACTACCATATTTCTCTCTCCTTGGTAAAGATGGGCCGAGGGTTAAGGAGAGTTGGGCAACATTTTGATTAAGATGGAGCTCGGTGAACTTGACACCACTACCTTCGGCCTTAGGACTAGTTATGGATCTAAGATTTTGATAGGCTGGGGGCACAAAAATATCGAAACATATTTTTTTATTTTTTTATGGATCGGGTAAAAATGTTTTTTTTATATCAATAACGAAAGAACGTTGAATTAAAAAAAAAATTATTCAAATACATATTATATTATGTGTTTGTAAAACTAGAGGTACTACCAATACAACTAAAACATTATAATTTATAAATTTATGTTTTATAATATTAAAAAACAAAAATTAAAATCTAGATGAGAAAATTAGTTACAATAAAAAGTTAAAAACCTAGTTGAGAGTTGTTTTCTATGCATTATTATAGAGATATTACGTACTTTCCAAATGAGAAAATCATCAAGCAAAATAAGAGTATAGATACTAAATGAGGAAGTGTAAGCTGCAGTGTTTTTTTGTTCGTTTGTGTCGAACAAATAGCCAGAAGCATAAGAAAAGGCTAGCTTTTCGATTGTTTCTAGAGTAAATTACTGAAATCGTCCCTATGATTTTCTCAAAATTATATATTTGGTCCTTAACTTTTTTTTTGTACTCGGATTGTCCCTATGGTTTGATTTTATTGCGATTTTCGTCCCTATGGTTCGGTCAAAATTGCACGTTTGGTCCCTAACTTTATGTATGTAAGGGACGAAAAACGCAACAAAATCAAACCACAGGGACGATCTGAGTGCTAAAAAAAATTAGGGACCAAACATGTAATTTTGACCAAACCATAGGGACCATTTCAGTAATTTAATCTTGTTTCTATGATTCTATCTACCTCGTGCAAGTCTGCGAGAGGTGCAGAGGCCCAAAATTTAATTTGGTTGGGGTCATATTTAATTCATATTAGTTTCATTAAGGGCCTTATTTGATGAAAAACAAAATTCCAAGAGTTCTTCTAAGCATATTATATTTATAAATTGACAGATCGTTGGGGCACAACCCCCATTCTCAATGCTTTAGATCCGATCATACCGTTAAAAGTTAACACATTCATATGGCGAGCATTACTGGATAGAATACCATCAGTTATGGCACTTATAAAAAGAGGTGTAAAGATCGATTCAAGCTCCTGTAGTTCGTGCATAAGCGGTGTGGATGCCATAAATCATGTACTGGTAAACTGTCATTGTTCGCAAAAGCTTTATTCGGTTGGTGTGGTATTACTCCTATAAGTGTTCAAAATATAGATGAGTTGATACAATATGCAGCAAATTGGGGTCGATGCCCGAAAAAGAGAGAGAGAGACTAAATGTAATGATGTTTTGGGGTCTTTGGAGAGCAAGAAATGATCCTATATTTCACGTAAGATTCACTAATCCAAGAGGGTGTGGTTGACAACATCAAGGCGATGGTCTACATGTGGATTAAATGTAGAGGCAAGAGTGGTATTTGTAATTGGGCTGAATTTTGTTGTGATCCATTTTTGTTTTAATCTTTCTTATTTTCTTGTATGTTTGACATCTGATCCCCTATAGCTTATTGCTAATTTGGGTGAGTTTTTTTTTTTTTTTTTTTTTTTTTTTTTTTTTTTTTTTTAAATTTGGCCGTTTAAAAAAAAAAGAAGAAAGATCCGCCCATGCTTAGCGCAACGAATGAGATATTCAACTTAAGATATTTTCTATAATTTGGAATATGGAGTTGTAGGAAGTTGTATATGGAACTATGGAAGAATGGGAAATTAATCGGGGATAAATGATATGGAAAGAAATAACTTTCAACAAAATTTTAAGTTCAAATGATTATATTTTAGTTTGTAGGGATGTCTATTTATAGAGGCAAAATAAGGATTAAAAGAATAGGTACCGGAAAAAAACTAAAAAAAATAAATAATAATAATAAAATGATAATTCAGAGTCGTCAGATGTTTGATCGGAGATCTTAAGTTAAAATTTATTAGAAGGTTACTAAGGGCATCTCCAACCCACCCCCAAACTCTATTTTTTTTCCCCATTTCTTCCCCCGTTCTTCTCCAACTCTACCTCATTTTCACCTAATTTTGGAGATATGAATAATATTCACCCATATATGGGGGAATACTATTCATATCTCCAAAAATGGAGGTGAAGTTTGGTTGTCAACTTTAGTCCTTCTCATTTTTATTTTATACATTTTTAGTTTATTTTATCTACTAATTATAATTTAAATGTAATATTTAATATTTATAATATCATGTTATATACTAATTTATATTAATTAATCATAAATATAGAGTTTAATTAGTAGAGGGGTGTATTTGACAATATATAGAAGTTATAAAAATGAAATATTCTAGGAATATACTTTTTGTGGTAAAAAATGGGATAGAAAATGGAGTAGGGTTAGAAATGAAAGGCTATTTACTCCATTTATGGGGGGAAAAATAGAGATGAGTTGAAGATGGTCTAAAGCTATAAGAGAACTCAATTTGAGATTAAAGTGGTCTGATTAAGTCAAAATTCGGTCAGGATTTTGGGTTGTTTTGGATTGGCACTACAAGGAAAAATGTCATTACCGGCGACAAAAGTCGCCTGTAAAAGTCCCAAAAGTCGCCGTTAATACTAATAGTGGCGACGCGTCGCCGATACTGAGTCGCCGCTATTGATCAGTTTAACGCCACTAATGATAAAAGTCGCCGCTAATAAGGATTGTCGCCTCTAATAAGCTAGTCGCCGGTAATGACTTCTGTCGCCGGTAAAAGTGTCGCAGGTAATAACTTCTGTCGCCGGTAAAAGTGTCGCCGGAAAGTTTTTTTTTCAATTTTTTATTTTTTTTTAATTAATGATTTTGGTTGCCGGTGATAATGTCGCCGGTAAAAGTGTCGCCGGTAATAACTTCTGTCGCCTGTAATTTTTTTTTTCAATTTTTTATTTTTTTTAATTAATGATTTTGGTTGCCGGTAATAATGTCGCCGGTAATAACAATATTCGATTAAATATCAAAACCAATAGTATCGACGCTAATTATTTTGGGATTGAAAAAACGAATAAAATGTCAAAAGTCATAATATCTGAGTAGCAAAACAACAAAATTTTTACAATCTACCAAGTAGCAAAACGTGACAACATATGCAAATAAAACCCATCGTTACATACCATCATTGTCGTTCCCATCGTTTCCTTGATTATTTTGGGATTGAAAAAACGAACAAAACTCATCCCTACATAAACAAAAACTATCAAAATACATTGCTATTTTTAAACTAAGATAGAAAACCAAAGTACATTGCTATTTCTTGCACATGGGACAAAAACCAAATTACCAAACTTTTTAGCAAATAATCACCACAAAACCAAAACTACCAAATCAACATGCATTTTACGATGCTAAAGTAGATTGCTATTTTTAAACAAAGATAGAAAACCAAAGTACAATGCTATGTCTTGCACTTGGGACAAAAACTCAATTACCAAACTTTTTAGCAAATAATCACCACAAAACCAAAACTACTAATTCAACATGCATTTTACGATGCTAAAGTAGATTGCTATTTTTAAACTAAAATAGAAAACCAAAGTACATTGCTATTTCTTGCACTTGGGACAAAAACCAAATTACCAAACTTTTTAGCAAATAATCACCACAAAACCAAAACTACCAAATCAACATGCATTTTACGATGATAAAGTAGATTGCTATTTTACCTGTGATGGTGGTTGTGATGGTTGCGAAGGCTGTGGAATCGTCGGGAGACCAGAAGGTTTGCGGCCAACCTCTAATGTAGCCACGTCGCTCTCCTAATACTTTCTTGAACGTAGCTCTTTCTTGAGCGGGTGTTAACTCACTTTCACCTTGAGTTTGTTCTAACAACTCTTCAACTAACCGATTCTGTAACTCCCAAAAGTGAGTAACAATTAAATATAAATAAACATTTAAATATATGATAAAATTATAATTAAATACTTACATATTGTTGTTCCGATTCAGCAGTAACAAATACACCATTCTTATCGGTATGAGCTTTGCAAAATGTTCCGATTCAACAGTTATATATATATATTTTTTGTGTTTTTTTTCCAATTATAACAATAATTAATTTTTATTTTCTTTTCAATTATAGCATCCTACTGATAAGAAAACCACATAATTTTACATAATACATAAGAACATGAAATTCACATACTTTTACATACATATTATGTTGTTGTATTGTTCTTTTTTACCGTCGAGATTAAAATATATATAAGTTTTTAAACAATTTTATAATTTTTTTTGTGTTTTTTTTTCCAATTCTAACAATATTTTTTTTTATTTTTTTTTCAATTATAGCATCCTTTAACCTATTTTTATGGTAACCGATTATTATTGGTTATAGAAATATAACCTTATAAATTAATTTGAAGATTATAAATTAACTATATAACTTATTGGTTAATTAATTTGGAGTTAGCTTGGATAAAAACTAGAAACTTTCTAGTTTTTGTATGTAAGTTTTTAAACAATTTTATAATTTTTTTTTTGTTTTTTTTTCAAATTATAACAATAATTTTTTTTTTCAATTATAGCATCCTACTTATACCAAAACCACATACTTTTACATAATACATAAGAGGATGAAATTCACATACTTTTACATACATATACCACATATATACCAAATACAAATACATACACATACACACAAAATAACATCCTACTTAAACCAAATAACATAATTTCACATATAGATAATAACATCCTATTTATACAAAATACAAAAGTTTCACAATCATATACCACATTTACAACAAACATACATACATTCATATACACACAATAACATCCTACTTATAACAAATACATATCATTTTTACCAAATACTCATATACCACATATACATCAAATACACATACATTGACATATATACAACAAATTCACATATATTCAAATTAAAAGTGAAATTCGCAAATGAACTTACCTTTCTTCAAGAAATGGAGTTAGAAATTGGTCCCAAAAGCTTTAACCACACCTAGAGAAATATGCTTGGAACAATGTGGGGAGAAATTTGTTTTTAATCCAAAACAACACCACCAAAAACAAATATATGAACAATTTATTACCATTCAATCACTAGATGAAGCTAAAAATCGAAATTAACATACAAATTGAAAAGGAAATTACAAACTCAACTTACCTTTGTTGAAGAAATGGAGTTAGAAATTGGTCCCAAAAGCTTTAACCACACTTAGATTCTTAATAGGACACAATGTGGGAAGAAATTTGCTTGGAACAATCAAATAGAAGTGAAAATCGGAAGAAGCTGGAAACGGCAAAGGAAAGAAGCGCTGCAAACAGAAAGCAAATGGAGAAATGAGGGTTCCTCGTGCGTTTTTTTATATGCGAGAGGCAATATCGGCGACACCTTTAGCGGCGACAGGTAGAGCTTTACCAGTGACTTTTAGCAATAGCGGCGACAAACTGGAGGGAACGATGTCGCGTGTTTTTTCGTTAACTATTAGCGGCGACTTTTTTTAACTCTTTAGCGGCGACAAATATGTCGCTGATATTAGGTTAGATAGGATAAGAGACCTCACCTGTTGGATTAGATATATTATCGAATGGTTCAGATGTAACAGAGGGGGAAAGCGCGGATTCGGGTGCCAACCCTATACCAGCGACACTATTACCGACGACAAAGGGCTTTAGCGGAGACAATGTCTAGAGTCGCTGCTAAAGCCCCTTGTCGCTGGTAAATGGTATATTTCTTGTAGTGTGGATTGACAAAATGTTGGATTGAAGAGGAAAAACAAAGTGGTTTGTGGGTCATAGTGCTTTTAGGCGCGGTTTGGATCGAAGACCTTGGCCTGCTAGCCTCACGGATTAGAGTGGTCTGATTGGGCCACCGACTACTCCCGTTAGACATTTTTTAGCATTAGTTTTTTATTGTACTTTCAACCTAGATTTTGACCATGAAAATGACTAAATTAGTGAAAACGCAAAACAAAATAGTTGATGACATTTCTTTATGTTTTCTAGAACATTTTGAATCAAGAGAAATGAGAGGTCCGTATGATAAAACACTAAGGTTTGATAGATGTCATACCACACTTTTGTAATGTCATGTCATTTTGTGCTTTATCTCACAAAATTGGTTGGTGTTATACCACACTTCACCACAATACACATATTTATGCATGAATTACTACATTTGAGGAAGAATTTTTTTCCCAATAACTCAATCAACTCATATTGCACTTTTTTTGGGCCTCGGTGTGGTGTTTACCGCATACCATATCTTACCGCAGTATGTAGTAAGATGCATATCGTATGGTCTAATACACGGTCAAATCGTCCAATATTCATGTATTTTATTGTTTGGATTGTTTCTTAGTTTCAGCTTCACTTTATTGATTTTATGAATCCAACTTAAAAATGCAATTAAATTTCAAATTAAAAAAAAAATAAGAAAAATAATAGAAACTTTTCATTAAAAGTGAAATAATAATAATAATAATAATAATAATAATAATAATAATAATAAAATGCAATTGTCAAACATTGAAAAACCATAACATACACAGAACAAGTTAGAACACAGCATCAAATACAAAATATATGTTCATACTCACCATCTTGTTACCCTATTGCAAGCTTTCATTTCACTATCCTCAAAAAATCCCTAACATATCTTTACAAAATCAACGATAGCTACATCACAATGTTGACATCTTTACTCTCTTTCATTTGTAATTATTAAACAAACCACAAGCAAATACCCCTCTTAACAAAAAATACCACACAACCCGTTAAACATTACGCTGTCCCAAAATATTCTTTCACGTAGCGGATTTACCTATCTAAGGACAGTTTCGTAATTTCAAACAAAGTTACAAAAACAAACGATGAAGTAAACAAGAAAATCCTTTTCATTTTCAGCAATGTATCCATTAACAATGTACACCTTTGGAACTCTCACCTGTCCAAACTAACCTCTTTTTAACACCTTTTCGAATTTCATAATTCTCATAAAACTATTATCATCTCGAAATAAAATGAGTAATCATTATAACGGCGGCACACCCGACATGGTGATTGACATATCAAAGCCGATGAACTTCACCGGAGGTTTAGAGTTCATGAACTTAACGTATACAGTGATGAAGAAGCAGAAGAGTGAAGAAGGTAAATGGGTGAAACAAGAAGCTGATTTATTGAATAAGATTACAGGGTATGCAAGGAAAGGGTGTATCACGGCTGTTATGGGCCCCAGTGGTGCTGGAAAATCTACTCTTTTGGATGGTTTGGCTGGAAGGATTGCTAGTGGGAGTTTGAAAGGGAAGGTGTCGATGGATGGAATGGAAATGAACCCTAGTTTGATTAAGAGGACTTCGGCTTATATCATGCAAGAAGATAGGTTGTTTCCGATGCTTACGGTTTATGAAACGTTGATGTTTGCGGCTGATTTTAGGTTGGGGTCGATTCCGAAAGCGGAAAAGAGGCAACGTGTTGAGGAATTGATTGAGCAACTTGGTTTATCGGTAAGGATCTAAACGTAAACATATTCTTTGGGATTGTTTGTGTAGCTGATATCAGACGACTAAATTCGTCTGATATCAGATGACTAAATTACAGTCATCTGATATCAAATGACATGTCAACCATTTGATATAAAAGATGACATGCTTCAATTTTGGAGTCATATAATCATTGTGGTCGAGTAATTTTATTGAATAATTACTCGAACAATTCAAATCTATCTTATATTCGATATTTCTAGATGAAGTTATTGAAATTTTAGTTTTTAGGTTTATGTTTTGTTTTCTTTTCTTTTCTGTTTTTGTTTTTCCTTTTTCAATAATTTTTCTGGTTTTCTCATTTAACGATGATATTAAAAAAAAAGCAAGTAGTTTAATACTAAATAATATGAGGCGACGAAAATGAATGTCTATTATTTCAATTTTCTAAGTTATAAATTTATGTTCATTATTTTAATTATTTTTACCATAGTTAATCAATTAAAAACATATACGTAAAACATTATTTTTAGGAATTTCGGTTCAACATGGTCCTTTTCTGGTTTTGTAT
The DNA here is from genome assembly GCF_051521515.1 of Lactuca serriola. Taxonomy (NCBI): domain Eukaryota; kingdom Viridiplantae; phylum Streptophyta; class Magnoliopsida; order Asterales; family Asteraceae; genus Lactuca; species Lactuca serriola. The sequence goes on along the minus strand of NC_136410.1, from coordinate 125,786,593 downwards.
TTATAGAACGAATCAAACCTACAAATTCGGATTTTCTTATAACGAAAAATCTAACCGTCTACTTTTCTGGATGGTTGAGTTTTTCGGTTACAAATGCTTTGATTGTTTTTTTTTTTGCAACCCCCCGTATCTAATGACGAAGCATATTTTTTCAGTCATTTGATATCGAACTGTATTAGAGGCAAATGTAAACTTACATGTTAAATTGTCTAACTTTTAGACAGCTAGGAACACGTATATCGGGGACGAGGGGAGGCGTGGAGTTTCAGGGGGCGAACGACGTAGGGTTTCGATCGGTGTAGACATAATCCACGGACCGTCACTTCTTTTTCTTGACGAGCCCACATCCGGTTTAGACTCAACAAGTGCTCAAAGCGTGGTTGAAAAGGTTCACAATATTGCACGTGCAGGAAGCACCGTGATTCTAACAATCCACCAACCTTCACACCGAATCCTACTTCTACTTGACCACCTAATAATACTGGCTCGTGGTCAACTCATGTACCAAGGACCCCCGAAAGACGTGGGGCTCCATTTGGGTCGTTTGGGTCGAAAACTTCCAAAAGGGGAAAACCCGATTGAGTTCTTAATAGATGTGATACAAAAATACGATCAATCGGAATATGGAGTGGATGTATTGGCAGAATTTGTGCTTACAGGTATGAAGCCACCACAACTTTCGGACGATGAAATGTCGTTTTCGACAATTCTTGCATCTCCTACGCCACCGCCTCGCAGGAAAAATAATCAACCGGAGAAACAAAATAACTCCGGGAAGAGGCTTCATCTGCAAACCGTGGGGCGATCCGACCAAGAGAAGGATTTTGATCATAGTGTTAGAAGCCCATGGAATAATTCAAAGTCGTGGAGTCAAAGTGGAATTATGCAAGCAGTTGGACTCACTCCGACACGTCAACGTAGTTTTCAAAGAACTCCACACCCTGTAAGGTAAATAGTTGAGACAATGAGTTTATATACTCTAGTTAGTGTCACACATCATCTAGACATTGTTCTATCTGACTTTATATATTCAAGAGTCTTCTTTCTCCCCTTAATGGATCTTTTGGAGAAAAAAAATCTACGACTCCATATAGATCTAATAAACACCAAATTAGGGGAAACCCTACATACTTTATAATTTTTACCAATATAGACAATGCTTTTTAAAGTTATCAATAATAGTAAAGTACTTACATGTTTTTAACTATAATACGAACGTACTTACATGTTTTTATCCATAATAGTAACATACTTATATTTGTTTACACCTGATAACAATGCATCATACCATTACTTACCAATAATGGCAACATACTTATATATCTTTATCGATAACAACAAAATGTAAAATAAAACTTGTAAGATTTTATAGACTTTGTGAAATATCTTGTTAATATCGATAAATAATCTAAGTATATTTACAGATAGCAAATATTGTTATTATGTATAAAAAAAGTACATTGTCCATATTGGTAGCGAGAACTTGTCGACCATGACTTTGTGTCCCTTTTTTTGCAGTGCATCACCTGGCTACTACACTTACTCAAGTGATATTGTAGCAGGAACCCCAACTCCACATAGTAGTGACTACACTGTCAACGAAGACGACTACCTCACCCCTACTAGTGGTCCAAATGTTGCAAGATACAATCACCTTGGTCCCAAATTTGCAAACTCTTTCTTTGAAGAAACATGGGTTTTGATCCGTAGAAACTTTATAAACATTAGAAGAACACCCGAGTTGTTTCTATCACGCCTCATGGTACTAGCCATCATGGGGTTCATGATGGCCACCTTATTCGTTAACCCTCATAAGTCAATGCAAGGAATCACTAACCGCCTAAGTTTCTTCATCTTCACTATCAGCTTATTCTTCTTCTCTTCAAATGATGCTGTCCCTGCTTTCATCCAAGAACGTTTCATATTCGTTCGTGAGACTTCTCATAATGCATATAGAGCATCTTCCTATACTATTTCTGGTGTAATCACATATCTACCCTTTCTCTTACTACAAGCTGCTGTCTATGCTGGCATCACTTGGTTTGCATTAAAGTTAGAAGGCCCTTTTGTTTACTATTTGGCAATTCTCTATGTTTCTCTTCTTACTACCAACTCATTTGTGGTCTTTGTGAGCTCGGTTGTTCCAAATTATATTCTCGGGTATGCTGCTGTTATTGCTTTCACGGCTTTGTTTTTCTTGTTTTGTGGGTATTTTGTGAATAGTCATGATATTCCTAAGTGTTGGAGATGGATGAATAAGGTGTCTACTATGACGTATCCGTATGAAGGGCTTCTAATGAATGAGTACCAAAGAGAAGAAGTTTTTGGACAGACTCTTATTGGGACGAATGTAACTGGAATTGATATTCTACAATCTTTGCATATTTATCATGAAAGGGATCCGAAGTGGGACAAGATATATATGATGTTGGGGTGGGCAGTTTTTTATAGGATCTTGTTTTATATCATTTTGCGTTTTGCTTCAAAGAATCAGCGTACATAAGCGGTGAAAGAAAAATGTGAGGCTGAATTAGCTTTTTGAAGTGGTAATAAGAAGAAAGTGTTCAGAAACAGGAAATTTTAGCTTGAATGAACCCTATTTGTTGCAGGTTTTCTTGTATTTAATCTTATGTATACGGATATGTATCACTTGTGAAGTTGTTCAGATTTGATGAAGATCTTTGTAAATGAAATGGCATCAATGTACAATTACTAATAAAAATCATTTCAATCTATGCATTCAAATCGTTGAAAGTTTTCCTACAAATATGACATTCAAATTTCATAGTAAGATGCAAATACTCCCTCATTTACAAAAGAAGGATCAAATAGGTTATATCTAAAACGTGTATAAAACATTGTTGCTCTTTCCTAAACAAGATTCATATCAAATGTTTTTACAATAATTAGATAGTTTGACATCAACGCTTGATAGGCATCACCTTTTCTTTTATTTGGAATGCACTAACATGTAGGAAATAAGTAACTGAAAACATTTATGCATAAAAGAATGTCGGTTTTTAGCACATAAAAAGAACTTGTTTCTGCACATATTTTACAGTGCTTAACTTGTATAAAGTAAAGATTAATCTTTTAAAGAAAAATGGATGTTGTGTATGATGCTACAACTGCTTATAATATGAGACACTTTGCAAAGGAGTTACATATTTCAATATTTTTCAGAAATTGGTAAAAATACAAATAAAGAGAAACTAAAAAAAAGTATATTCTCGTGTTCATTACACATGTCTTCATATTAGAAAACATACTTAGCTTTGTAAATATGCAGAAGGGTAGTTTGGTAAATTGTTGATATAAAGTTGTTAAGTTAGTTGTTCAATGTTTAATTAGTGGTAGTTTGGTACTTTGATAAATCGTATATATGTAGTATCTTACAGATCATTTTCAATTAATGACTCTCTCTCTCTCTCTCTCTCTCATGTAAGACTTCGTTAAGTTTAAAATTAAGTTGATGTTGCATTTTGTTAATTTTCATTGCTGAAAATGTGATAATAGATTATGGAACCACCGGCGAATGAATAAAGAGGAAAGAAGATGCTCTCAGCCAAGCAAGAAGCCATATATATCACAAGTTAGATGCATCAAAATATATTTTATGTATTTGTTTTCTTTTTTCAAATATAATTTTGTGTCCTCAAATAATTTTCCTTCTTTATGAGGATAATTAAAGCCAGTATATAATGCAAGATGTTTGTGTTTGGAGCATTAACCTTGAAGATCTAAAATTCAAAGCATCATTTACACTAATATTATTAATCTTGTTTCTTTTTCAATACATTTTAATACTTTTAATTTGAAATTCTTTTTTGATAACTGTATAACCATCAAAATTATCTTTCTTCTACTTACTAATTTACTCTAACTGAATTGTTTCAATAACACCTAATCAAGATGACGATGAAATTGAAGATATAAGCAACGATGACATAAATTCAACTCTATTTCTCAAAACTACGAACATAATTATTAGAGAGAAAATTGTAAATTTAGTCTCCATGGTTTGCTAAAAATTTGGTCCCTTTTTGGCCTATTTTGGTTATGGATTTGGTCAATCAAATTCGAACTATTTACCCTTTTGATTTCATTTTTCCATTATTTAATTGTTTTGTTTACATAAAAAAGTTAAACAATTTTTTTTTTTAAATTTGATTGAAACCAGATCAACGATAAAAATTGGCCAAAATGACTGAATATCTATAATTTTAAAAGTCGTTGGATTGAAACTAAAAAAAATTATCAAACCACATGGACCAAATTTTCATTTTTTCTCATTTTTATAAGATTATCCAAATTTTGGGTGTCGTTACTTTTTGAGATCAAATTACAACGTGGAACACGCACTATCCTTTATATAATTCTCAATTCTCATAAATATATATAATTTACCAATATTTATCAAAGAAATATAAGTTGTAACTTATAAAATATGTCATATGGTTTCGGTTGGTATCATCTCCGAACATATAATATAATGATTTTTGTTCGGAGAAATTCGAAGGGTGTTCTATAGGGATTTCTGGACACACATTTCCTTTGAATTCGATGTTATCATTACCATGGGTCGGCTTTCCGCCAATTGGGCTGAAATTCTCTATGCTGAAACGTGTATGAATATTTCGCTTTTCGTAGGAGGGTATGTATATGTCCACGTGGAGAAAACTCTAGGATCTCTACCTACTATTTCTGTGATGATGGTGCATAAGTATCGAGCGAAGGGATGTGAAGTCTTCTTTGCTCATGCGGTCGAGAGTTCTAAGAAGACAACGAGTCTTTATGATGTGGAGGTTGTTGGGGAATGTACATATGTTTTCCCTGATGAATTGTTGGGTTGACCACCACTAAATCAGGTGGAGTTCAAGATTGATCTTATTTCAGGCCCGTTTTTTATAGCCAAAACACCTTATCGACTGACTTTTTCGAAAATGAAGGAGATGATGTCACAACTCCAAGAGATGCTTGAGTGGTGATTTATTAGTCCGGGTTCATCGCCTTGAAGAGCTCCAATCCTTTTCGTTAAGAAGAAATATGGATCAATGCGGATGCATATTGACTATCGGGAGTTGAATAAGATGAGTGTGAAGAACAAGTACATATTCATGTGGATCAATAATATTTGTGATCTTAAGGAGCTTGCCATTTTTTGAAGACTGATTTGTAATCTGGTTATCATCAGGTATAGTCAGTGTGGGGATGTTCCTAATACAACATTCGTGACACGTTATGGGCACTGCAAGTTCATAGTGATGTTATTCATGTTGACGAATGCTCCGATAATTTTCATGGACGGAATGCATAAGGTATGTCGTCCATTTTTGGAAAAATTGATCATTGGTTTCATAGATAACATTTTGGTGTACTCTCGAAGTGCCGAAGATCATCGGAGGCATTTGCAAGAGGTTCTTGACACACTGTGTAGGGAGAAGCTTTATGCAAAGTTCTCCAAGTGTGAAATTTGGTTGTGTGAGATCCAATTTCATGTACACGTGGTAGGGAATGAAGGTATCGAAGTAAATCCAGCTAAAATTGAGGTCGTAAAGAAGTAGTCCAATCCAAATATTCTTTTGGAGCTTCATGGATTTAGTTGGATGCTATTAGAGATTTATTAAATATTTCTCCAAGATTATAGGTCCACTTACCAAATTGACGAGAAAGTCATAACCTTTCGTCTCCATTGATAACCAAGATGAGGCATTTCAGCCTCTGAATAATCTTTTTTGTGGGGCACCTATTCTTTCCCTGCCTAAGGGGAATGAGCATTTTGTAATGCGAAAGTGATGATGCATCCTATTCTAGATTAGGGTGTGTGCTGATGCAATGAAGGAATGTGATTGCATATGCATCTCGAAAAGTTAAAGGTGCGAAAGTGAATTACTCGATGCATGATTTGGAGCTGGTTATGATTGTATTTACTCCCAAGTTATGGTAACGCTACCTTTTTGGTATAAAATGTACAATATTTATTACCACAAGAGCTTGCAACACATTTAGTTCCAGAAGGAACTGGATATGAGGCATCGGTGTTGTATTGATCTGCTTTTCGGTTATGATTATAAGATTAGTTACCACCATGTTGTTGGATTAGGTGTCTAAGCCAATAACTAAATTGATATATACTTGAACTATTAGCAAATTTCTTTTGGGTTGCCCTCAAAACTAGCAAGTGAATAGGATGACTTTTATAGAGAGAGAGAGAGAGCGAGCGAGAGAGAGAGAGAGAGAGAGAGATTGATTTATTGATTTATTATATGATTAATAAGTCATTTATTAATATATTGTGAGAATAATATGTTAATTAGAGTTATTATTATTATTTATTTAAGAATTAATCAGAAATTAATTAGAATTAATTTTAGGATTAATTGGATTAATTAAAAGTACAAGAACCTAAGCTGTAATTGTTCAATAGTTAAACAAAAGGGTTTCCAGAACCTTCCACAAGTGGTGGACGGTTTCGAGCTATATTCTAGGGTTTCTAGAATATCCCTTGAAGATAATAGGAGATTGGATAATTACCTGATTTGAAATAATAATATTATATTCAAATTAGGGTTTCCTAGTGCAACTATAAATAGGCCCTTAACGCTTCATATTTTTGGCCACTCCTCCTCTCAAGAGAATAGCCAAAAATCATTCCCTCTCATCTCTCTATCTTCAAGTTTCCTTAGTTGCTAGGGTTTGGGTGTGAGCCATCAGAGGCACGAGATTTCTGGTGCTTTCTTGCAAGAGCTTTTGAAGAAGGATTTTATTGGGTATTTACAAGAATAATCAAAAAGGTATGTAAACCCTAACCCTCTTATGAATTTCGATTAAACTATGGTTTCTATAGCGTTCTTTGATGTTCATAGATTACAACATTCAATAGTGAAAACATAGATCCAAATTAGGTTGCATGTGAACTTAAGAGTTAAGTTATTTTCCACCACATGGTTTTTGTAACCTATAAAACCTTTCAGTGGCATCAGAGCCCAATGTTTTCAATTGAATATGCATAATATTTGAATAGATCAAATTAGTGTTTATAGAAATTAAACCCTATGGCTTGAAATATTCAAATTGGCCTAGGTTTCTTGAAACCATAGCCTCCTCCCTTAATTTCAAAATTTTCTAGGGTTTGTTAGAGTTTCTTATTTAATAATTATTGTTTTAATTTGTTAGAATAGAATAATTAAAATTGGATAACCCAATACCTTTAATTTTCGAAATTTAGTAGGGATTGGATTATGATTAAATTTAAATCATTTGTTTAATAGTTAAATAGTAAATAATTATTTAATCATCTTGTGATTTAAATTAGTTTAATTAATTGTTAATTAAAAGATAAATATTAAATCATAATTGGTTTAATTTTAAATTCATTTAATTTTTATTAATTTTTTAAAATTTAATATTAAACCTAGTATTTTAGAAAAGTTTTAAAATACACCTTATATATACTATTAAAAGTTTAATATATTATATGTATAAGAAAAGTCAATCAAATCGCTAATACACCTCATTCACAAACCCATGCTATAAGGAGGGGGGGGGGGGTATAAGGAAGCAGCCTATAAAATGACCGTCATTCGGTGTCTACTCTCACCCACCACTCCTTTGTATGGTGGAGGGTCGTTAGCCAAACAGATTTGATAGGACATAATCTCATTAAAAGTATAATGATATAAAAGTACTAGAGCTTTCCTTAAATATTCCCACTCTAGTTACTTTAAAAAATATGAAAAGTATGCTAATCCATGAAAACGCACATCATATTTTAATATGTCATTAGTGGAGCGTGTGTGGTTAACCGACACACTAATAGGGACTTTAAAGATAAATGATGGGCATCTCGAAAATTATCATTGTTAATGGAGCACGTGTGGTTAAACGTCACATTAATTAGAGATGATAAATGAAATTTAGGTTGCCAAGCATGTTTGCATGGTTATTCACATCTTGTTTGTGATCCTCGACATCTCAGTCACAAATAGAAGAGCATAATTTGAGATTAAACATGTCATTGATAAGATTCAATGAATCTCAAAAGATCTAGGAATTTCATAGTTTAGAATTGGTGAACTGTTTTACCTACCTGCATAAATTCGCGATAAGATTACGACATCCCTCTTCTTAGATGTTAATTGTTATATTAGATCCTAGCCTTGAATATTTATTACTGGTTAAAATATTAAGTATTTATGTCATCTAACTAAAACTACCATTTTTATCTATAGATTTCTACTCCTAGTGATGCTTCTGCTTCTCAAACCTCCACCTACAACTCGAACTCTTTGTTGCTCTCGATCGTGTCCAAGGTAACATTGGATGGAACCAACTATAATGATTAGATGTGAAACATCAAGATGGCTCTTTGATTAAAGGGTAAAGAGTATATCCTTGTAAAACACCTTATTGAAATCGATGTCTCAACTATTATTCGTGAAGAAATCATCTCCAACAAGAAACATTATGATGACACAACAAAGGTGGATTGCGTCATGGTTGTCACCATGGTTTCTGAGTTGCAATGGTTCTATGACGACTACTGGCCATACGAGATGAACTTGGATATTGTGGAAAAGTTTCACAAGAGAGCTCGTCAACAAAATTATGATGTCCTCAAATCCCTAATGGCTTGCAAGTTGATGGATGGAAAATCGGTCTGCAACCAATTTCAAAGAATGCAGAGTTACGTGAATTTCCTTGAAAGGCTAAATGTGAATTTCAATGAGGAGTTGGCCATTGACATGGTCCTCAACTCCTTTCTATCTTTTTATGATCAGTTCATTTTGGCTTATCATTTGAACAATACTGAAACCATATTGGCCAAACTCCACAACCTAATGCAGACAGCTAAGTCAGGTTTGAATAAAAATCAAAAATATACTCCTACCAGTAATCATATCCTTGATATTGGGCAAAACAAAGGAAAGAAGAGGAAAGGTGCTCCTAAAGCAAATTGGAAGGGAAATGCCCATATTGGGTCGTTTAGCAATGGACCAAAAGCAAGGTCCAATTCTGACATTCCTTCTGTTAATGATCCCAAAGAAGCCACTTGCTTCTATTTCAATGAAAAGGGCCATTAGAAAAGAAGTTGACCCAAGTACTTGTTGGATATCAAGGATGTAAAAGTAAAGCCAACGTCGGCAGGTATTTACACCATTCAAACTAATAACTCACAACTTACTCGTTCTTGGGTCCTTGATATAACATGTGGTTTTCACATTTGTTTTGATTTGCAGGGGCTTAAAGAAAGTGAGGGGTTGGAGAATAAAAGGATGAATCTAATCATGGGCAATAGCGAATCTTCTCCTATTACCAAGATTGGAACTTACGGTCTTGTGCTTGGTGGTGATGTTAAATTAGATTGGGTTGATTGTTGCTATTCGTCATAAATGACGCAAAACATTATCTCTTTTCATGAACTATTTAGATAAGGTTTTTGATATTCATTTAATGATGTGAATGGATCGACTTTGGTTTATAAAAATGGTATTTTATGTTTGAAGCTTTACCTTGTAATGGTGTGTATGGAACGGTGATTTGTGTTGATAGATTAGGCAATATTGTATTCCATATTGATTTGTTTAATGGTTTAGACAAGGCATGCTTTTGGCATTGTCATCTTGGGAACATTAACAAGAAACGAATCTCCCAACTCCAAAAGGATTGAGTGTTGGAATCATCTTACTTAAGTCCAGATGATGAATTCGAATCTTGTCTTTTGGGCAAGATGGACAAAACACCTTTCACTGGATCTTTTGAAAGAGGTGAAGGTTTGTTGGATCTCATACAAACATATATGTGTGGACCCTCCAGGTCTACCACAAGGGATGTTAATAAATTTTATTTAACATTTATAGATGATTATAGCAAATATGGTTATATTTACTTAATCAAACATAAATTAGAAAACTTTGAAAAGTTCAAAGCGTTAAAACATGAAGTCAAGAATCAATTAGACAGGAAGATAAACATGCTCCGATCTAAGAGAGACGGAGAGTATCTTAGTATCGAGTTCCATGACTATATCAAGGAATTTGGAATTGTTTCACAAATGATTCCTCCCAGGACACCAAAAACTAACAATGTGGTTAAGAGGTGTAATCGGACCTTGTTAGACATGGTTCTTTCTGATGGGTTTTAAGCACTATAACATCGCTATGGTGCACAAACAACCCTAATGCTTTGGATCTAAGTTTTCTCAAGTTATACATGCAATTTTCATTTTCCAAAGCATGAAACCCTATTAGCATACAACATTGATATTTAAAACATAAAACAAGTTAGATGATTACCTCTTGGTTGTAGCTTGTAGAACTTGGCCTTAGAAGAGCTTAACACCTCAAATGTGATGCCTCAAATAAGTCACAAAACATCAAGAACAAATGGAGGACAATGTGAGAGAGGCTAGGAGGCACCAAAATCGGCTAGCTTCTTCTTGGAATACACAAGTGTCGATTTTAGGGTTTAGGGGTTACATTTATAGTGTAGAATTCCAATAGTCACTTGTAAAACCTAATTCATTCACTTAGGCTTTTAATCCAATAATTCATTTGATATCCTTTTGTGTTGGATAAGGTGTCTAAGTCCATAACTATTTCTGGTATGTACTTGACACGACCCGACATGGTCCATTTGGGTTGCATGGCACCATGCAATTGGATAGACTAAATGAGAGAAATAACATTTGTGGTTTATTAATATATTATAAGTTCTAATATATTAATAGAATTATTTAATTAGTATTGATCAAGAATTAATTTGGAATTAATTAAGTGATCAAAAGATAACTAATTAAATATATGGGTTGATTATGTAAATCATCCATAACTTGTATAGTGGGCTAAGAGGCTCCATGGATTATCAAGTTGGGTTAAACCCATAGGATGCTCCATGGGAGTTACAAACCCATGGGTCATGGAAATGAAGAGCCATGACACATTAGGGTTTACATGGTGTAACCCTAGATGTGTCAACACTATATAAAGAACATGTTCTCCACCAAAATCGGCTACACAAAAAGAAGTGAGGGCTAGGCCGATTTTAGAAGTGGTTGTATTCTCTCTAAAGTCATTCCAAAAGCATTAGGTGTTGTTTGAAGCATTTGAGGCATCACACTTGGGGTGCTAGGCTCACAAGGTTTCAAGGAATCAAAATCAACTACAAGGTATGTATTTCTAGCTATGCTTTTAGGATTAAAGTTCCCATGTATGCTAGATAGGATTATGAACCTTGGAAACCAAATTTTGCATGTATTTAGACAAACATAGATCCAAGGTTTATTAGGGTTGCATGTACACTTAGGAAGTGTTAGAATGCTCAAAACCCATCAGTGGTATCAGAGCCTAGGCTTGTTTGTTGAATACTTGATGCAAACTTGTTTTTCAAAAGCCAAAAACTGTCCAGACAAGAAAACTCGACGAGTTCTGGCCAAAAATCGCCGAGTTTGTGTGTTATAGCATGAAATCGACGAGTTCCTTGATGAACTCGACAAGTTTGTCACCCAGTGAGCAGTTTTTGGAGCTAGGCTGCTGGAAATGGACTAGAAACATTACCCTAAACTGTTTTGGTGTTATAAAACTTGTTTTAGATGGTGTAATGGTTGTTCTAATCCATTTACAATGGATAATATCAAATTTTCATGATTATATGTGTTCATATGTTCTTGAAATGTTGATATGAATATTCATGTTCTTATGAGTTCTTGATAGATCATAGGAGTTACTTGTTTATATGATTAATTCATGATCTTTATGTGTTTTAATGGAGTCCATAACTTGTCCTCAAGTTATGGATAACCAAAAGTCTCTTTGTGTTAAAAGCCATTAAAAGAACACATAAGTTATAAAATGAAGAGTCTTCATTTTAATAACTCATAAGTTATGAATATGAAAGGTTTTGTAAAGTTACAAAACTTGCCCTCAAGTTTTGGAACATGTAAAGTCACTTAATAAACTTTAGTTCCAACCCTTAGAATTTTAAAAGTTAAAATTCAACCCTTATACTTTATATTATAGGTTAATAATATATATATGTATAAGATCAAGTCGTCTTACCGCTAGTACGCCTCATTCACGAAGCTAGTCTATAAGGGGGGGGGGGGGGATATAAGGTTGTTTCCTATAAAATGGAAACTTAATGGGTGTCCACTCTCACCCACCGCTTCCTTGATCGGTGGAGGGTCGTTAGCCGAACGGGTAAGACAAGGACTTATAAATTCTCATTAAAAGTATGATGAATATTATAAAGTAACTAAATCTTTTTATTAAGTTCCTAATCTTAGTTACTTTAGGAAAAATGTGAATAAGGTGCTAATCCATGAAATTACACTTTACACTTTGTTTAAGTCGTTGGTAGAGCGTGTGTGGTTAACCGGCACACTAACATGGACTTAACAAGGTAGGTAAAGGGTGACTTAAGGTTTATCATAATATCGGTGGAGCGTGTGTGGTTTACTGGCACATCGATTGAGTGATAGACTTTAAGGGTACCAAGTGATTTGCATGGTTACTTCACACCTCATTTTGTGATCCTCGGTATCCCAGTCACAAAACTTGGAGGGAACACTCGAGATTGAAACATGCCTTTGAAAAGTTCATTGAATCTCAAAAGAATCTCGGAATTTCTAAGAACCAATTAAAAACCTAATATTTATATTTCGTTTTTCATGTTGGAAATTGGTGAATCGTCATTCATCTACCTTTCAAATATGTTATAGCTTGGATTACGGCATACCTCTTCTAAGTTATAATATATTGTGATTGGAACCTAGCCTTAATATTACATTTGGGTGTTTTATTAAGGACTCTCTTAATATCTAAACTAATCTTGTTCTCTTCTATCAGATGTCTTCAAACAATGTTGCTTCTGGCTCTAATCCTAATGGTTCCTTTACCCTTATAAACTTGTGTGGGAAAGTCAACTTTGATGGATCCAACTATAATGAATGGATCAGAAACATCAGGATGATTACCAACTACGAGGACAAAGAATATGTCATTGACAAGGAGCTTAAGGAGATTGATGAGACCACCACAACTCCCCAGGAGATCGCCGACTTCCAGGCACATGAAAGGGATGCTACAAAAGTGGCATGCATCATGATGGCCACCATGACAGCGGAACTCCAAAAGTCCTATGAGGACTTCTACCCTTTTGAAATTCACCAAGATCGATGGAAAGATACCATCAAAGTGCACGACAAGAGAGGTATGAAATCATTTGCTCCATGATAACAACCATGATGAAGGACGAGGAATCCATCACGAGCCACATGTAGAAAATGCAAAGGTATGTGGATCGTTTACTGAAGCTTAATGTGAACTTCCCTGAGGAGCTTGCAATAGATATTATTTTGCACTCCTCACTCCTTACCATCGTGCTATGATCAATTCTGCATGACATATCACATGAATAAGGAAGAGGTCACACTCAGCAAACTTCAGGGACTCCTCAAGACCGCAGAAACATGTCTTCAGGGTAAGTCGGTTGTTAACACTCCTACTCCAAACTCCGCCCCGGTTTTGGCAATCATGAAAGGTCGAGGGAAGAAGAGGAAGAGTTCTTCGAAGGGTACCAATGCTAGAACCCTTGATGGCTCTTTTTCAAGTGGAACCAAGAAAGGTTTCATCACTCCTTCTTCTGACCCAAAAGAGGCTGAATGCTTCTAATGCCATGAAAAGTCACATTGGAAGCGGAATTGCCCAAAATACCAGCAAGATGTCAAGTATGGGAAAGTTAAACCCAACCATGCAGGTATTTACACTATCATATCTAATAACTCACCCCATTCTAAGTCTTGGGTCCTTGATACCGGTTGCAGTATTCATATCTGTTCTGATTTGCAGGGACTAAGAAGAAGTGAGAATGTGGAGCATGGAAGAATAAACTTAATCATGGGGAATAGGTAAGCTTTACGTGTCACCAAGATTGAAGTTTATACTTTATCGCTAAGTAGTGGGTTTAGTTTAGATTTGAATAAGTGTTGTTATTCACCAGAAATGGCAAGAAACATTATTTCCTTTCATGTATCGTATAAACAAGGTTTCACCTTTTCATTTGATAATGAAGTTGGTTCGATTAATGCTTTCGTTAATAATGTTCTTTATTTTAAAGCATTACCTTGTGATGGTGTGTATGAAACTGTATTTGTGGTTGATAACTTAGGAAATAATGTATTGTGTATTGATTATGTTAATGATAATAACTTGGATAAAGCATCATTATGGCATTGTCGTCTTGGACATATAAGCAAGAAACACATAGGCCAACTCCAAAAGAATGGAGTCTTGGAGTCACTTGACCTAAAGTCAGATGATAGTTGCGAATCATGCTTACTTGGAAAAATGACAAAGTCACCCTTCACAGATTCTTATGAGAGGGGTGAAGGTTTGTTGTATCTTGTACACATGGATGTGTGTGGACCCTTCAAACATGCCACAAGGGATGCTAATCGTTATTATTTGACTTTTACTGATGATTACAGTAGATATGGATATGTCTACTTAATCAAGCATAAGTCAGAGAGTTTTAAAAGGTTTAAAAAATTTAAACAGGAAGCCGAGAATCAATTGGGCAGGAACATTAAGATGCTTTGATCTGATCCAGGTGGTGAGTATCTTAGTTCAGAGTTCCTCGACTATCTTAGGTAATGTGGGATTGTCTCACAATTGACACCTCCCAGGACACCGCAGTTGAATGGTGTGGCTGAGAGGCGTAATCGAACCTTGTTGGATATGGTTCTTTCCATGATGAGTCGAGCTTCGCTACCAATCTCATTTTAGGGGTATGCCTTAGAGACTGCCGCCCATATCCTACAAAGAAAGTTGCCAAAACTCCTCATGAGATGTGGACTGGTAAAGTACCCAAACTAGACCACATCAAGATTTGGGGTTGCGAGGCTTTCGTGAGACGCGAGACTCATGATAAGCTCGAAGCTCGAAGTGAGAGGTGTATTTTCATCGGCTACCCACAACAATCCTTTGGTTACCTCTTCTACAAACCTAGTGAAAATGTGGTCTTTGTAGCTAGGAGGGCTGTCTTTTGAGAGAGAAAATTCATAAGCCAAGGAAATAGTGGGAGGCAAGTTGACATTGAAGAATGATGGAGGAACTTCAAACCCTAGCACTCAACTTGAGGAGGAAAGTCTTATTGAGCCAATTGGCAAGTCTGTACCTCTGAGGCATTCCACAAGGGTTAGGAATGCACCTGAGCATTACTATGGATTCCATATTACTGCGGAAGGTGATACACTTATCAGTGATGAGACACTGATAGGTTTGGATGAACCTAACAATTACACGGAAGCCATTGAAGGCCCTGAGTCAGCCAAATGGAAAGAGGCAATAGACAGCGAGATACAGGCCATGTATGACAATCAAGTTTGGAACTTGGTTAAGAATGTACCAGGTCGTAAGACAGTTGGGTGGAAGTGGATCTTCAAGAAGAAGACCGTCATGGATGGTAATGTACACAATTATAAGGCACGACTAGTTGCAAAGGGTTTCTCACAAACTCTGGGAGTTGATTATGATGAGACCTTTTCTCCAGTGGCCAAGATTAAGTCTATTAGGGTTCTGTTAGCCATAGCCGCATTCCATGACTATGAAATATGGCAAATGGATGTCAAAACTGCTTTCCTTAATGGAAAGTTGGCTGAGGATGTTTACATGAGTCATCCAGAGGGTTTTGTCAATACAGAGTACCCTAATAGAGTGTGTAAGCTTGAGAAATCCATTTATGGGTTAAAGCAAACACCTCGCAGATGGAATCTTTTCTTTGATGAGAAAGTCAAAGAATTTGGCTTTTCTATGAGTGAAGATGAATCTTGTGTATATGTTAAGGCTAGTGGGAGTATAGTTAGCTTATTGGTATTGTATGTGGATGACATACTACTCATAGGAAATGACATCCCAACTCTGTAGGAAGTTAAGTCCTGGCTTGGGAAGTGTTTCTCTATGAAGGACCTAGGAGAAGTTGCCTATATTCTAGGGATAAGGATCTTGAGAGACCGGAGTAAAAGACTAATTGGACTTAGTCAGAGTACCTACTTAGATAAGGTGCTGAAGAGATTCGGCATGCAGGACTCCAAGAAAGGAGAGTTAACCATCCAGAGTAACGCCAGATTGAGTAAGACACAAAGCCCTAGTACTGAGGCTGAGATAGCAGCAATGAGTCGAATACCTTATGCTTTGGCTGTAGGATCGATCATGTATGCTATGATGCGTACTCGACCTGATGTAGCTTTTGTTTTAAGCATGGTTAGCAGGTATCAGGGGAACCCTGGTAAGGCACACTGGACTGCGGTAAATAATATCCACAAGTACCTACGGAGGACTAAGGACTGGGTTCTTACCCTCGGTGGGAGTGACGACTTGAGAGTTGTAAGGTATAGTGATGCTAGTTTCCAAACTGATAGGGATAATTTCCGCTCTCAGTCAGGCTAGGTCTTTACCTTAAACGAAGGAGCAAGTTCTTGGAAGAGTTCCAAGCAAGAGACAGTAACTGATTCAACTTGCGAATCAGAGTATATAGCAGCTAGCGAGGCAACAAAGGAGGCTATATGGCTGAAGTACTTCATTGGATACCTTGGAGTTGTACCAGCTATTAAGGAGCCAATGGAATTTTTTTGTGATAGTGAAAGTGTTGTTGCCTTAGCCAAGGAACCAAGGGATCACAGGAGATCCAGACACATCGACAGAAAATACCATTTCATTAGACATCAAATAGAAGAAGGACTTCTCGTAGCAAAGAGGGTATCACCGGATGAGAATCCAGAAGATCCCCTCACGAAGGGACTGACTCGGGTTAAGCATCTCCAGCATGCTCGGAGCATAGGGCTGAAGGATGATATTAGATTTAGTTGTTAGATAACCTTGAAATTTGTGAAGTGTAATTGACATTAGATGATGAATAAAAGGTGTTTTATTTATGAGTAAAGTGTTGCTATCTTCTGTCGATCGTTTACTATATTTCTTTTGCATGTTTTGACTTCCAGAATAATTATATTTGGTATATCATATTATTCGAACCTCCACAGTCGGTCATATGTCGGAAGTAGGTATGAATCAAGACTGTCATGACCGTTTACTATATTTCTTTTGCATGTTTTGACTTCCAGAAATAACACTTGTGGTTTATTAATATATTATAAGTTCTAATACATTAATAGTATTATTTAATTAGTATTGATCAAGAATTAATTTGGAATTAATTAAGTGATCAAAAGATAACTAATTAAATATATGAGTTGATTATGTAAATCATTCATAACTTGTATAGTGGGCTAAGAGGCTCCATGGATTATCAAGTTGGGTTAAACCCTTCATGGGAGTTACAAACCCATGGGTCGTGGTAATGAAGAGCCATGACACATTAGGGTTTACATGGTGTAACCCTAGATGTGTCAACACTATATAAAGAACATGTTCTCCACAAAAATCGGCTACACAAAGAGAAGTGAGGGCTAGGCCGATTTTAGAAGTGGTTGTATTCTCTCTAAAGTCATTCCAAAAGCATTTGGTGTTGTGTGAAGCATTTGAAGCATCACACTTGGGGTGCTAGGCTCACAAGGTTTCATGGAATCAAAATCAACTGCAAGGTATGTATTTCTAGCTATGCTTTTAGGATTAAAGTTCCCATGTATGCTAGATAGGATTATGAATCTTGGAAACCAAATTTTGCATGTATTTAGACAAACATAGATCCAAGGTTTATTAGGGTTGCATGTACACTTAGGAAGTGTTAGAATGCTCAAAACCCATCATTTTGGACTAACACTTCATGGACTCACACATAAACTTAGCCCATCACTAATCAATCATGAATCATTGGCCCAAACCTATATGTATCACAGATTTACATAATCAGAACCTGTTAATTTAATCAGTCTCTTTGATCACTAAATTAATTCCAAATTTATTCTTGATCAATACCAATTAAATAATATGATTTATCAATTAATATATTATTCTTATAATATATTAATAAATCATAAATAACCTCTTTCTCAAATTTCCGTCCTATCAAAGTGCTTCGGTGAACGCAACCCAAATGGACCATGCTACTATCGGGTTAAGTGTATACCAATTATAGTTATGGGCTTAGACACCTAATCCAATAGTCTTCCACTTGGATAAGTCTAATAACTAATATTCCAAGTACGACTTCAGAATCCGATATCGGGGTTGGGAGCGGTGATGGTGCAGAGAGGGCATGTGATAACATATGCATCGAGGCAGCTGAAGCCTCATGAGACGAGGTATCCCACCCACGATCTAGAGTTGGGGGCAGTGATGTTCGCCCTCAAGATCTGGCGTCACTATCTGTATGGGGTTTGGTGTACCATATACATGGACCATAAGAGCTTGAAGTACTTGATGGATCAACCCAACCTGAATATGCGACAGAGGAGATGGTTGGATGTGGTAAAGGATTACGACTGCGAGATCCTGTACCACCCGGGTAAGGCTAATGTGGTAGCCGATGCACTGAGCCGAAGGGTGGAGAGCGCCCCGATGAGAGATGTTTGTTTGAGATTGACAGTTTGTGGGCGGGAGGCATACCATTTTGATGGAAGAGGCTCATCGATCGAAGTTCTCGATCCATCCTGGGGCCACTAAGATGTATTTGGACCTGAAAAGAGAGTATTGGTGGCCCTGTATGAAGAGGGATGTCGCGTGGTTTGTTGAGAGGTGCTTAACCTGACGTAAGGTTAAGGCCGAGCACCAGAGACCACATGGTAAGTTGTAGCCGTTGGAGGTTCCCGAGTGGAAGTGGGAACAAATTACCATGGATTTTATCACCAAATTGCCAAGGACTACTAGGGGAGTCGATGCAATTTGGGTGATTGTGGACAGGTTGACAAAAAGCGCCCACTTCCTTGCTATCAGTGAGAGCTCTTCCGCTGAGAGATTGGCAGAGTTGTACGTGAGAGAGGTGGTATCGCGGCATGGAGTACCGATCTCGATCGTCTCAGATCGAGATGTGCGTTTCACGTCCAGATTCTGGAAGAAATTTCATGAGGAATTGGGTACGGGCTGCATTTTAGTACCGCATACCACCCACAGACTGACGGGCAGAGTGAGCGGACGATTCAGACGCTCGAGAGCATGCTTCGGGCATGTGTATTGGACTTCAGAGGGAGTTGGGACACGTATCTACCTTTGGCAGAGTTTTCCTACAACAACACCATCATTCGAGCATCGGTATGCCGCCTTTTGAGCTGTTGTATGGGAGGAGGTGTTGGACTCCCATTTGCTGGGGAGAGGTAGGGAAACGTGTGATGGGTAGTATAGAGATAGTACTTTAGACAACGGAGCAGATCCAGCAGGTCGGACAGAGGTTGTTGACCGCTCAGAGTCGCCAGAAGAGTTATACGGATAGGCGTCGGTTCAAGCTGGAGTTTCAGGTCGGAGATTTTGTACTCCTGTAGGTAAATCCTTGGAAAGGAGTGATCAGGTTCAGGAAGAGAGGCAAGCTAGGGCCCCGATATATTGGTCCGTTTAGAGTGATTGCGAGGGTGGGTAGGGTTGCATATCGTTTGGAGCTACCTGAGAAGTTGGGGCAAATTCATGACACCTTCCACGTGTCGCTGTTGCGAAAGTGTATAGCCGATGAGTCGGCATTGGTGCCATTGGAGGATATTCAGGTGGATGCGAGCCTGAATTATTTTGAGAGACCGGTGGCAATCAGGGATCGGAAGATAAAGGTTTTGAGGAACAAGGAAGTACCTTTGGTTTTGGTTCAGTGGCAACATCGGAAGGGGTCCGAGATGACTTGGGAGTCAGAGTCGGAGATGCGAGGGCAACATCCAGAGTTGTTCGAGGAATGAGACTTCAGGGGCGAAGTCTGGTTCTAGTGGGGGAGAATTGTAACACCCCGAGATTCAGGTGCATTTCTTTCGCCCTTATTCTTTGTCGATTGGTCGTGATTAGTCCTTGAGTGGAGGGAATATAGCAAGTAAGTACGCTGGGCGTACCAGAGGGGTACGCTGCGCGTACTCATGCGCTTAATTTGGACGTGGAGTCGCCAAGGTACGCTGGGCGTACCCAGAGTTACACCGGGCGTAACCGGCCCAGGTGCAAAAAACCTAATCCGTCTTGTGCACTATTTAAAGGGTGCTAAGGCTCATTTCTCAGCCTCCATATCAGTTACTGAAACCCTAAGAGAGAGCCTCCCATCGTCCTTAGTGTATGAGAGTGTTGTTGGAGCTAATTGTGCTTTGGTGACTTAGTGAAGAAGAAGGAAAGGAGCTCTTGGAAGCAAAAGCTTGAGGTGCCATTTTGGATCTGAGATCTACAGAGAAAAGGGCTACACTTAGAGGTATAAAGTTCAAAACTTTCCTCTTCTTTTGGTTGTTGTTGCATGTCCCATTTCTAGGGCTAAAAATGCTAAAGGTGGAGACTTTATGAGTGTAAAGTGGTCCATGGTCCGAGATCTGTCCCTTTTCAGTGGTATTAGTGATTTAGAACCATAAAGTTTCCATCTTGGATGTTAGTTTTAGGTCATGCTTGTGTAATAAGCCTTCTAGAGTTAAAGGATGGAACATTATGGGAGTTGGTGGCTTGTTCAGCCATGCAAAGGCTTAAAGTCATCAACTTTATGGATTAAGAGGCTTAGATGTGGTCAGATCTAGAAATTGGACGTGGGTCTTAACTGTTTAAGACCTCAAGAGCTAAGGGGCTGAAGTTGGGGAGTACGTCGGGCGTAATCCCAGTACGCGCCGCGTACTGGGTGGCGTTCCCCGATTCTGAGATGCAGTCGGGTACGCTCAGCGTACACATCTGGTACGCGAAGTGTAACCCGGAAAGTTAACTTTTGGTTTACTTTTAGGGTATGGTCTATTGTGGGGCCTTTTGAGTTATGAGAGGGGTAAAATGGTCTTTTACCCTTCTGAGAGTGTCATAAGAGGACATAGTCTAGCCTTTGAGAGTTATATTAAATAGAGTATTTATTTCATATGATTAGGCGGAGGCTAGGCCATCGTTTACCGAGTCATAGATTTACCGAGATACCAGAGGTTAGTCTTCTCACTATACTTTACATAGTGTCGTAACAGAGTTATGTGACAGAGTACTATAGAGTTACATGCCAGAGTATTTGCATGTTATTTATGTGTTGTGATTTATTGTGATATGTGATATGCATGATTCAGAGTTACAGAGTTGGGACTTTCGGGTCCCTAGAGTTAGGGCCAGAGGGCCCACAGAGAGTTGGGGCTGGAGGGCCCCACTGAGACACGTTGACCAGAGGGTCGACAGAGTTACAGCCTTGAGTGGCTATTATGAGTTAGAGTGGTATTTTGGGGAACTCACTAAGCTTATGCTTACAGTGTTACGTGTTATGTGTTTCAGGTACCAGTGATGACCGCGGGAATGCGCCGGCTTGATTCGTACACACACATGGGATTTTATGTATTTTGATATTGGGAGATATTTTGTGAAACAAAGACATGATACTATGACATTTTATGAATGAATGAGTTTGTAAAAATGTGTTTGAAAATGCGAAAAATTGTTTTAATTTTTACGGTGTTACAAGTTGGTATCAGAGCCTAGGTTTGAGGGATTCGGGTGCACCTTCGAGCGTATCTGAACTCAAACTGAGGATTTGAGGAAATTTCGATAATAAAATAGTTTTCAAAGGAGTAAAAAGAGCTTTCGAGACAAAATAGAGCAGAGTCGTGTGTACGAACAGCCAGCGCCCGAACAGTGATTTTCCAAAATACCATTACGATAAGTGTTATAAGATATGATGTGATATGTTATATGATGAGCTATGCTATGCATGCTAGAGTAGACTAGGTATTCTTATTAGGACTAGAGTGGCCTGATATGTGATGCCTGAGTCTAGGAGTCTTGTTGCTAGGAATACGTCAGAGTGTTTAGGTAGCAACGAGGAGGTTGTGAGAGATCTGCTAGCGAGTATCATATGATTAGAGAGAGTAGAGTACTTGGGATTTGGGACTCTGGGAGGAGGACTTGGGGTGAAAGCTGATGCGGTGTGGACGGTAGTATTGGGCCCGTACTACTGAAGACACTGGGTCAGTGCGCAGTCCAAGTAAGAATCCTTGGAATACGAAGGGACAAGTAGGGTGGAGTATTCGAGTGTGAGCATACTCGAGCAAGTCCCTGATTTTTTATTCTTGTGTTGTATTTCAGAGAGAGGGAGATCATGGTTGGGACGCGCCACACACCAGGGACCAGCAATACGAGTGATGAGGAGATCCGTAGGATCATCCAGGAGGAGGTGGCTGCGCCCATCAGGGCAGAGATACCAGAGATGTTCGGGTCTATCAAGACCACGCTGATAGAGACATTTGATGAGAAGTACGCTGCTCTTTCTGAGGCTGTTGTTGCTGCGGCCACTACAGCTATAGCTGCGACTAAGCCGCAGGGTGGTGATGCGTTGCTGTTCCGAGAGTTCAGAAACACAAAACCACCGGAGTTTACGGGACCCATGACCCGATTGCGGCGATGAGATGGATTTCAGACATAGAGGGGTGTTTCTTTACTTGCTCATCTCCAGAGCATTTGAGAGTCCGGTTCGCACTGAACCAGCTTCGCTTGGGAGCGAAGGATTGGTGGAAGTTTGTGACGACGCACTATACGCCTACTGAGCTTGCTGCAGTGACCTGGGAGAGGTTCACTGCTATGTTCCGAGATGAGTACGTTCCCCAGGTGGAGAGGGAGCGTTTAGCCCAGGAGTTTCTGACCCTCAAGCAGGGTACTGAGTCTGTTACAGTGATTACGAGGATGTTCCATGAGTGGGCGATGTTCTGCCCAGAGCACGTGTCCTCCGAGCAGGCACGTATGAGCCGATATTTGAGCATTCTGTGGAGGGATATACGAGAGTTTGTGGCGAACTCGACGTACCGGACATTTTCCGAGCTTCAGGAAAATGCTCGGAAGAGGGAGATAGAGTTGGAGACCCAGGCTAGGGAAGAGGCTGAGTCTCAGGGGAGGGATCGGCGACCGGTGCAGTCCCAACCGGTAGCCAAGCGGGCCAAGCCCGCTGATTCGAGATCAGGGAGTCAGAGGGGCCGCACTTGTGGTAAGTGCGGCAAGAGCCACGATGGGGTGTGCAGAGCAGGGTCTTGCTACAAATGTGGCAAGGAGGGGCATGTGGCCAAGGATTGCCCCAAGGGGTTTGCACTATGTTTTCACTGCAACCAGACCCGTCACCGGAAGGCAGAGTGTCCGCAGCTGCGGGGATCAGCACATGGAGCATCTCAGGGATCTGCCCCTGCTGCTATCAGAGCTACTGAGAGCCGGCTAGTGAAGGTCGAGGCACCGAAGGCACGAGGGAGAGCTTTTCAGTTGACCGCGGAGGAGGTCCGCGCAGCGCCCGATGTCGTGGCTGGTATGTATTCTTTCGTGTATTTATTTTGATGTTGAGATATTGTGCTTATATTATGTTATGCGTAGGTACTTTTCTTGTGAGTTCTGTACCTGCCTTGGTGTTATTTGACTCAGGTGCGAGTCGGTCTTTTGTATCTTTGGCTTTTAGTCAGCACATCAGTGTTAGTCGTGAGGCGTTGAGTCGACCTCTGAGAGTTTCCATAGCTGAAAAGAGGGTGGTATATGCCATAGAGGTGATCTGAGGGTGTGTACTCGAGATTTTCGATTTTGAGTTCCCGATTGATTTAGTTCCTATTGCGATGGGAGATGTTTGTGTCAACGTGGGCATGGACTGGTTGAGCAGATTCGGAGCGGTTATCGACTGCGAGCGACAGCTGGTGACCATATGAGACCCTAGTAGGGGAGTTCTTATGGTGTACGATGAGGGTACACGTTCTGGGTCAACATTTTGTTCGGCCGCTAGAGTGAGACAGTGTCTACAGTAGGGCTGTAAGGGTTTTGTAGTGTATGTGATGGATACACGGGTTGATTCAGAGAGACCGAGGTCAGTTGATGAGGTTCCGATAGTGCGTGAGTTCCCGGACGTATTTCCAGAGGAGTTGTCGGGCATGCCTCCCGTGAGGCAAGTGGAGTTTAGTATCGATTTGGTTCCGGGGGCCGCGCCAATCGCCAAGGTTCCCTATGGCCTTGCACCTTCAAAGATGAAGGAGTTATCCTCGCAGCTTCAGGAGTTGCTGGGAAAGGGGTTTATTCGGCCGAGCAGCTCGCCGTGGGGAGCGCCTATCCTTTTTGTCAAGAAAAAGGATGCTTCACACCGGATGTGCATTGATTACCGGGAGTTGAACAAGATGATGGTCAAGAACCGTTACCCGTTGCCGAGGATCGACGATTTGTTCGATCAGTTGCAGGGAGCATCTTGGTTCTCCAAGATCGATTTGAGGTTTGGGTATCATCAGGGAAGCGTGCGAGATGAGGACATCCAGAAGACAGCGTTCATGACTTGTTATAGGCATTATGAGTTTGTGGTGATGCCTTTCGAACTCACCAATGCCCCGGCAGTGTTCATGGACCTCATGAACAGAGTGTGCATGACGATGTTGGATCGCTCGGTGATCGTATTCATCGACAACATTTTGGTGTATTTGAGATCTAGAGAGCAGCATGAGGAGCATTTGAGGGAGATCCTCGGAGTTCTGAGATCGGAGAGGCTTTATGCCAAATTCTCCAAGTGTGATTTCTGGTTGCGAGAGGTCCAGTTCCTAGGGCACCTCGTTATCCAGAAAAGGATATTGGTCGACCCGGCCAAAGTTGAGGCAGTGATGAGTTGGGAGGTGCCGAGGTCACCCACCGAGATCAGGAGTTTCTTGGGGCTGGCAGGCTATTAATAGAGATTTATCAGGGATTTCTCCAAGATCGCCGTGCCACTCACCAGGTTGACCCGGAAGGGTGTTGCTTTTTCTTGGGGCCCAGAGCAGCATGCCTCCTTCGAGACACTTCGCCAGAGACTATGCGAAGCCCCGGTGTTAGCCCTTCCGGAGGGAATGGAGGGCTTTGTTGTGTATTGTGATGCGTCGATATCGGGGTTAGGAGCGGTGCAGATGCAGAGAGGGCATGTGATAGCATACGCATCAAGGCAGCTAAAGCCTCATGAGACGAGGTATCCCACCCATGATCTAGAGTTGGGGGTAGTGGTGTTCGCCCTCAAGATCTGGCGTCACTATCTGTATGGGGTTCGGTGTACCATATACACGGACCACAAGAGCTTGAAGTACTTGATGGATCTGCCCAACCTGAATATCCGCCAGAGGAGATGGTTGGATATGGTAAAGGATTACGACTGCGAGATCCTATACCACACGGGTAAGGCTAATGTGGTAGCCGATGCACTGAGCCGAAGGGTGGAGAGCGCCCCGATGAGAGATGTTTGTTTGAGATTGACAGTGATGACTCTGGTGTTGGACACCATCTGTGGGGCCCAGTCTGAGGCCGTGAGATCAGAAAACCAGAATAGAGAGCAAGTTGTTGGGTTGGTATCGGAGTTCGTTACCGATAGCCGGGGGCTTATGACATTTCAGGGTCGTATCTGGGTACCGTTTGTGGGTGGGACGCGTACCATTTTGATGGAAGAGGCTCATCGATTGAAGTTCTCGATCCATCCTGGGGCTACTAAGATGTATTTGGACCTGAAAAGAGAGTATTGGTGGCCCTATATGAAGAGGGATGTCGCATGGTTTGTTGAGAGGTGCTTAACCTGTCGTATGGTTAAGGCCGAGCACCAAAGACCGCATGGTAAGTTGCAGCCGTTGGAGGTTCCCGAGTGGAAGTGGGAACAAATTACCATGGATTTTATCACCAAATTGCCAAGGACTGCTAGGGGAGTCGATGCAATTTGGGTGATTGTGGACATGTTGACGAAGAGCGCCCACTTCCTTGCTATCAGTGAGAGCTCTTCCGCTGAGAGATTGGCAGAGTTGTACGTGAGAGAGGTGGTATCGCGGCATGGAGTACCGATCTCGATCATCTCAGATCGAGATGTGCGTTTCACGTCCAGATTCTGGAAGAAATTTCATGAGGAATTGGGTACGGGGCTGCATTTTAGTACCGCATACCACCCACAGACTGACGGGCAGAGCGAGCGGACGATTCAGACGCTCGAGAGCATGCTTCGGGCATGTGTATTGGACTTCGGAGGGAGTTGGGACACGTATCTACCTTTGGCAGAGTTTTCCTACAACAACACCATCATTCGAGCATCGGTATGCCGCCTTTTGAGCTGTTGTATGGGAGGAGGTGTTGGACTCCCATTTGCTAGGGAGAGGTAGGGAAACGTGTGATGGGTAGTATAGAGATAGTACT
This sequence comes from Lactuca serriola, assembly GCF_051521515.1. Taxonomy (NCBI): domain Eukaryota; kingdom Viridiplantae; phylum Streptophyta; class Magnoliopsida; order Asterales; family Asteraceae; genus Lactuca; species Lactuca serriola. The sequence goes on along the minus strand of NC_136410.1, from coordinate 125,760,377 downwards.
TTAGACAACGGAGCAGATCCAGCAGGTCAGACAGAGGTTGTTGACCGCTCAGAGTCGCCAGAAGAGTTATACGAATAGGCGTCGGTTCGAGCTTGAGTTTCAGGTCGAAGATTTTGTACTCCTGTAGGTAACTCCTTGGAAAGGAGTGATCAGGTTCAGGAAGAGAGGCAAGCTAGGGCCCCGATATATTGGTCCGTTTAGAGTGATTGCGAGGGTGGGCAGGGTTGCATATCGTTTGGAGCTACCTGAGAAGTTGGGGCAAATTCATGACACCTTCCACGTGTCGCTGTTGCGAAAGTGTATAGCCGATGAGTCGGCATTGGTGCCATTGGAGGATATTCAGGTGGATGCGAGCCTGAATTATGCTGAGAGACCGGTGGCAATCAGGGATCGGAAGATAAAAGTTTTGAGGAACAAGGAAGTACCTTTGGTTTTGGTTCAGTGGCAACATCGGAAGGGGTCCGAGATGACTTGGGAGTCAGAGTCGGAGATGCGAGGGCAACATCTAGAGTTGTTCGAGGAATGAGACTTCAGGGGCGAAGTCTGGTTCTAGTGGGGGAGAATTGTAACACCCCGAGATTCAGGTGCATTTCTTTCGCCATTATTCTTTGTCGATTGGTCGTGATTAGTCCTTGAGTGGAGGGAATATAGCAAGTAAGTACGCTGGGCGTACCAGAGGGGTACGCTGCGCGTACTCATGCGCTTAATTTGGACGTGGAGTCGCCAAGGTACGCTGGGCGTACCCAGAGTTACGCTGGGCGTACCTGACCCAGGTGCAAAAAACCTAATCCGTCCTGTGCACTATTTAAAGGGTGCTAAGGCTCATTTCTCAGCCTCCATATCAGTTAGTGAAACCCTAAGAAAGAGCCTCCCATCATCCTTAGTGTGTGAGAGTGTTGTTGGAGCTAATTGTGCTTTGGTGACTTAGTGAAGAAGAAGGAAAGGAGCTCTTGGAAGCTAAAGCTTTAGGTGCCATTTTGGATCTGAGATCTACAGAGAAAAGGGCTACATTTAGAGTATAAAGTTCAAAACTTTCCTCTTCTTTAGGTTGTTGTTGCATGTGCCATTTCTATGGCTAAAAACCCCAAAAGTGGAGACTTTATGAGTGTAAAGTGCTCCATGGTCCGAGATCTGTCCCTTTTCAATGGTATTAGTGATTTAGAACCATAAAGTTTCCATCTTGGATGTTAGTTTGAGGTCATGTTTGTGTAACAAGCCTTCTAGAGTTAAAGGATGGAACATTATGGGAGTTGGTGGCTTGTTCAGCCATGCAAAGGCTTAAAGTCATCAACTTTATGGATTAAGAGGCTTAGATGAGGTCAGATCTAGAAATTGGACCTGGGTCTTAACTGTTTAAGACCTCAAGAGCTAAGGGGCTGAAGTTGGGGAGTATGTCGGGCGTAATCCCAGTACGCGCCGCGTACTGGGTGGCGTTCCCCGATTCTGAGATGCAGCCGGGTACGCTCAGCGTACACATCTGGTACGTGCAGCGTAACTCAGAAAGTTGACTTTTGGTTTACTTTTAGGGTATGGTCTATTGTGGGGCCTTTTGAGTTATGAGAGGGGTAAAATTGTCTTTTACCCTTCTGAGAGTGTCATAAGAGGACATAGTCTAGCCTTTGAGAGTTATATTAAATAGAGTATTTATTTCATATGATTAGGCGGAGGCTAGGCCAGCGTGTACCGAGTCAGAGATTTACCGAGATACCAGAGGTGAGTCTTCTCACTATACTTTACCTAGTGTGGTAACAGAGTTATGTGACAGAGTACTATAGAGTTATATGCCAGTGTATTTGCATGTTATTTATGTGTTGTGATTTATTGTGATATGTGATATGCATGATTTAGAGTTACAGAGTTGGGACTTTCGGGTCCCTAGAGTTAGGGCCAGAGGGCCCACAGAGAGTTGGGGCTGGAGGGCCCCACTGAGACACGTTGACCAGAGGGTCGACAGAGTTACAGCCTCGAGTGGCTATTATGTGTTAGAGTGGTATTTTGGGGAACTCACTAAGCTTATGCTTATAGTGTTACGTGTTATGTGTTTCAGGTACCAGTGATGACCGCGGGAAGGCGACGACTTGATTCGTACACACACATGGGATTTTATGTATTTTGATCTTGGGAGATATTTTGTGAGACAAAGACATGATACTATGACATTTTATGAATGAATGAGTTTGTAAAAATGTGTTTGAAAATGCGAAAAATTGTTTTAATTTTTATGGTGTTACAAATAGCCTTGGATTAAAGTCTAGAACCAACCACAATCTATTTAGAGGCCTTAAACTTGTTGAAAACCCTCCCTTTAGGAGTTCACGGCCGTAAACCCCCCAAGAATGGGTTCCTGGGCCGTAAACTTACATACACAAGTCAAATGATGCCCTAAATTCATTCTATGGCTTGTAAAATTAGTTTAAATCACATATGATTAATCTAGAGCCACCAAATCATGAAAAGAAAGGATACTTAGGAGCTTACGGCCGTAAACTCCTAGTTCACGGCCGTAAACTCCTATTGATGGTCTCTTTGGTGGTTAAATCCATTCCTATGCCTTAGATTAAATCTTAGCAACATTTCTCATGTGATATTTGACCATTTAGCACCTTAAAACCCATCAACCATGAGTTCACGGCCATGAACTCATGTGGTCATAGTCTTAGGGCCGTAAACTCCCTAAGGAGTTTCCTCTTGAAGAGCAAACTCATTATCTAAGCCCTATACGTCGGTAGATGTCACCCGGGTCACTCCAAACACTTGATTTGAAGTGTTTTCGCGCCTTGGAGTGTATAATCATATCTAATTAGTGATTCAAAGTCTAATTAGATACATTTGTATATCATTTCATATTACATAGGAACCTCACGCGTTCAAGCCCCGAACTAACGTTTAGCATCCAATCAGGCACATTCTTCAATCGGTGAGTTCATACCCCTACCCTTTTTCTGTGTTTTTCAATGTTTTCAGGGGGGGGGGGGGAATACAAGCAAACTATAAATGTTTTCAAAACCTAAAACTGATATATTTTTATAAATATCTGGCTAACCTTTAGATATCTTTACCCCTTATGTACTATGTTGAGCATAAGGGATGTATTATCGATTATAACTACATGGATTTCAGTAAAGGAAACAATCAAATCAATCAAATTATTAATTATGGGAATAATTTGGGATCTTTAGTTCTTGTTTAATGAGTACAGATTTATGCAAAATTATTAGATAAACTATGTCTGATTCAGTTTATCTCTATTTAATTTAGAGTATATTGCCAGATAATTCCATTGTACTTAACTGTTTTCACTGTATTATGTATTCAAAACGATTAGTATGTTTGATAACGTCTGAAAACACCGTGAATAATTTAATACTAGCTTGTGAGATTCGTCATTACCCTTTGGGTTATCAGTAAATCCTCCCCGGAAGTGTAACCAGAGTCTCCTGGAGGGAGAGCGTGAAATTTTTGAATAGATCTATTCGGGACTGACAATATGTATTAATATAAGTTTATTCACGGATTTGATTTTACATCTATCTTCTATCTATAGTTCTTATATCTAGTATGGGATGGTAGTCCCAGGGTTTTGAATTTATATCTAGTACGGGATGTTAATCCCATGGTTTTGAATCTATATCTAGTACGGGATGTTAATCCTATGGTTTTGAATCTATATCTAGTACGAGATGTATTCCCATGACTTTTAATCTATAGTTTTTTGTATTAAAAACTATTTTATATCTAGTACGGGATAGTATTCCCATGGTTTTCAATCAATATTTTTATGTATTAAAAATATCTACTGTTATACTGGATGGTAATTCCCAGTGGTTTTCAATATATAGTTTTATGTATTAAACTATACGCTGTGGTATTTAACTAAACTTTACTTTTAGGAAAATAAGGGTTTTTCCTGGGATAACATAATTACTCATAATCGAATCATGTAACGAATAATAACTAAACTGTTTTTATAAGAAAATATGGGATTTTCTTGGATAACAAACTTTTCGGAAAACCAAAGGATACTTGTATATATTTTCAGCAAAACAAACATCTTATGAACTCACCAGCTTTATGCTGATTTTCAAACTGCTTGTATTCTCAGGTCCACATTAGACAGGTACCCAGTGATCCTTTTGGCGAAGACGGAGTACGTAGAAGACACGTCTGTACTTTTGTTCATATGATATATATATATATATATATATATATATATATATATATATATATATGTATGACACTTGTAACACTTTGATTTCAAACAAATGTAATAACTTTATGTAATGTATTGCTTTGTGTTTACTACGCTTACTATGTACATTGGTTGCGATATTCATGACGTCCTCCGCCCCGGAACGTTTCCGCCTTCGGTTTCGGGGTGTGACATTCTCTTTTTCCATGTGTTGTTTCATACTTTTTGATTTATAACGACTGACTAATTAAACAAATCAAATCAGTCCAGGCTTGGCCAAGCGCTTAGGGTGTCATTACTAAATCATCGAGGGGCACACATATCGCTTTTATCCCCTTAGGATAAAAGGAACGGATAAACTCCGACTCATATGCTTGTACTATTTACTCACCAAATCACACACAACAATACGTTTTATAACATAAAGTTATTGACGTGTTTATGGATTATCAATGAGCAACCGACTCGTAAACAACAACTATATGTCTCCATTTGAAGAATATAAGATGTTATCGTCTCACAATCACTCGTGATGAAATCCATGAAGTGATTCATGTGAGCGTGGGTTTAATCCAATGCTCAAATCTTATTAAAGAAGTACTCATGAACACTGCAGCAAACTTATGCAATGTCTAAAGATTTAGACAATCTACAGACGGATTCATGACAGTCTTACCTCATTACTTACTTCCAAAGTATGATTGACTGTGGATGTTTGAGTAACCTAGTTATCCGGGAAGTAAAACATGCAAAGTGAAACACAAGAATAACCTAATCCAATATGGTCGTAAACTTTTGAACATAAATAAAACACTTATTATTTAAACACCATATTCATTACACATTATTCATTGTATAATGTTTTAATCAATCTACTTAATAATTAAATTAAAACAATAGCTATGCTATGCTCCAAGCATACACACTATGTTTATCTATGGTCATTGCTTTGTGAAATAGATCAATTGAACACATTTCCAATGATGCTCATTTCACAATTCCTAATCCTTATTTATAAGTGTAAGAATACCATATTCTTGTCACTTATAATGTGTCAGAGTCTAAACTTAAATGCAATGATTCTCTTGTAAATTCAATGCACCAAACTCACAAATACTTGGACAATGATATTACAAAATAGTCCACTGGAGATTTGTTACTAAATAATTCCATGGAAATTAAGTCTCATATTCAAAGTATTCTCCTTTGAACATCCTTCTTGCATCAAAGTACACATAGATTCTTAATATCCAACTCAAATTATGGAAACATTTCAACATTTTCCATATGACAACTCATTATTAATCGAATCATGTATATTCATAATAATGTTAATATGGTCCATCCATTACTATACTTCCAACTGCCTACAGGCAACAAATCCTTAGTGAACCTTAGATCATCCTTGACAGTTGTTTAACTACCTTAGGTCCTGTTTGTTTACCTCTTAATTGGAAAATTAAGAGGTAACCTCTTAAAAATTCAGATATGGCTTGTTTGGTATCCTCTTAGAAAATAGCTCTGAATTAAATAAATGCCTCTTAAAATTTCAGACTTCAACAGGTATCTGAAAAAGAAAAAGACGCGTGTTGCACTCCCTAGGTTTCGCTCTTTCTTTTTCTTCTCACGCCTCCAGTTTTCTTTCTCATCAACACACACAACCACACCTCCATCCGATATAATGAAAGCTTTATTCCCTCCCCGTCATCGCAGTCGCCGGTCTCCTCTCCGCCTCTAGCTCCGTCGTCGGTATCTTCTCCGCCCCAGCTCCGATTGCTGCGCTACAACGGCGCTGAATCCACCCCTGGCGACTTATGTTGGTAATGTCTTCGACTTTCTTCTTTCTCTTGCTATGTAATCTCTTTCTCTATGTAATCAGATGTGCTATATCGATTAGGGCTTGAAATTTCGAGTTTTTTGTTTCCCCTGAAAGATACAACTTTATAGAATCGTTTTTCCCCCTAAAATCACAGCTGGAATCATATGTGTTGTTTCTTGCTATGTAATATCTTTCTCTATGTAATCAGATGTGGTATATTGATTAGGGCTTGAAATTTCAAGTTTTTGTTTCCCCTGAAAAATACGACTTCACAGAATTGTTTTTTTTCCTGAAATCACAGCTAAAATTTCAAGTTTTTGTTTACTGTATATGTTGAAATCAGATGGGTTATGTTAATTAAGCAAGGTGTTCATCAAGAAACCCAACCAGAGCTCTAAATTATATCAGTGGAGGGATTGCTTATTTAATTTTAAAATTCATGTAAAGATATTTTTTGATTGGATTCAAGAATCTGTCTTCCATCAATATGTTCTTCAACCCTTTTAGACAATGAAAGGGTTGATTAAAGTTGTAATGAAGTCAAGGTTTTCTTCACTTTCTAATGCACTTGAGGAAAATGAGGATGTTGAGGGACAAGAAGAACAAAAGGATGGGATAATTACGTTGGAAGCTATTATGTTGGTTATGCCATATTTGAGACACAAGTATTTATTCACATTGATTTTAGTTTGGATTCTATGTATACAAGTAGTATTTGTATTGATCCACATTGATTTTAGTTTGGATTCTATGTATACAACTAGTATTTGTATTGATCGAATACATGAGTTGGACCTTATTTGATTTGTATTTGTGTTTAATTTTGATTTATGTTTAATTTGAATTGTGTATGGCGTTTATATTTTTCCTTATAATTATTCAAGAGGTTAATTCAATTATTTTATAAAAAGAAATGTTGAAGTTAACAAAAACTTATAAATAAGGGTAAAATAGTCATTTTCATAATACAGCACAACAATTCAGAGGTTCCAACGAAACGGCATATTAGAAATTCAGATCTTGAAAATTCAGACCCTCTTAGAAATTCAGACATCTTAAAAATTCAGATCTTAAAAATTCAGACCCTGCCAAACAGCCCCTTAGTCATATTCAGTTCTAATCCTTTTTCCCTCTTAATGCCCTAGGCATTTGGAAAACTAGAACACGTGAATATTATAACATATGTAATCGATCCTATACCCGAAGCATATGGGATACGATTCATAATGTCTTACATAAAGACATGATACTTTACTAGTCTCTTGCTATAACATTTCCATATATAGAATTCCCATGTTGAAACATTCCAATATGGTAATCATATATGCCCATGATTAAGTCTAATTAATACTTCAATCTAAACTTTTATATTCGAAATGAAGTATAAGTTCCTCTCCTTTAAATCCTACAATAGCGAAACAACTTTTCAATCTCAACAACTTTGCAAATTGAAACTTTGTTTCCTATAAACAATATTACTAACTTGCAACACTTAACGTAATAATTGTGTTCCCACTAACATAATAATTACATACTAACAAGCATAACACGTATGCTCCCACTAACTTTGACATGTATTAAAAAATCAGTTGGACTTCTAGAAATCATTACTTATTGACTTTCTTACCAAAGTTTAGATTTTTGATACGAAATGCTTCGATAAGCCTTTATCTAAGCTCATACACCTTTTATTAGAAAGCTCAAATGTGTCTAAACTATTTCAGAACTTACAACAGTAAGTCCCGAATGTTCAAACTATTTGCCATTTCTCACAATTTGAACTATGAAGAGGGGTGCCGTAATCATAATCTTTGTCACTTAGATTTTATGGTGTATGCGTTCCTATTTATGTGAAGTCGTCATATCAACCACTATCATAAGATAAGGTTTTATGACAAATTCGAAGTCATATGGACCGAACTTTCTTTCATTTCTTGCCTTCTGGCAGCACAAGGGCCTACCAGTCCTTCCAAGTTGTTGTGCAGCTCACCCATGTTGTCCAATGAACTTTCACTTGATCAAGGTGCTTTGCCTTATGCATTCAAATGTGAACTCATAGAAATCACATGCATAGTCAACTTAAATGGAACGGGCATATAAACAAGAATATGTCAACACGATAGGTTACGAACCTCAAGTCGTGTGCTAGTGATAAGCAATATGTTTATTCTTGATTAGTTCTTGAAACTATTCAAGATCATTAAGACTCCCACTGACCTCTTGACCTATAAGATTCTCTTGTTATGGAAAATTCCTCGACAAACAAATATTTAAGAATTAGTGTGGATTCTTATCAAGAAAACACTTCACACAATTGGTCTTAGTTGGTCTTTGTTTTAGCCAAAACATCACAACTACTAATCTCAAATGTGCATGAGTAAGAGAACTTTTCTACTCCACATTTCATGATGTGTTATAAACCTACTTAGGATATGTCACTCAAGACACAATCTTGGAGTATGACTCTTGATTTCGGAATGAAGTTTGGCTCACCTTCTTGATTTAACCATTTCAAAAATTTCCGATTCCTCTTCTTATTCATATACATCCACTAAGGTGCCCTTAGAGGATCAATTGTGATATGGTTTTCAAAATCATTAAGAAGATCATAAAACACAATACCAAAGTACTCTCCTTTCCTTTCAGATTGGAGAAACTTTTATCTTTCTGCCTAATTGATTCTTTTCATTCGTTCTTCTCTACTTAGAAACTTCTCAAGGTATTAGAATTATACTTAATCTTATAAGCATAACCATATTTACCAAACCTTTAGTAAATCAAGACGAATAGTCTTATCGTTCTTAGTGGTAGAGCTGACCAGTGCATAACCATGTTTACTAGATCCCTCAGTCCTTCACTTGACTCACATCTATAAGTGAATAAGGAATTAGTTTTAATTTTCCAAAGATGAAAGTTCTCATTCATCACACAATACAAGTCGCATGATTCCAAGTTTTTGTCCAATTGAAACTTGGGTGATGATAATATTTCCTTATTTGGTAAATTTCTGACATTACCACAAATAACTAAGAATCACATCCATTTTCAATATTTCTAACAATAGAAAAATACAAACATAAATTTTCACAAATGCTATTGCAAGGAAATATAAAATAAGTCAAAACAAAATTTTTCTTTATTTATAAACAATGCAGAAAATTTGTCCCTACAACGCAAATTCAAATAAAAACTATGCTTCTAAATATTCCTAAGCAATCTATCATAACTCCTAAGCAGCAGCTCAAAAATCTGATCCTCGAACCATGCGATCAAAATCCATCTCTTCGTGATTAAACTCAACTCACTCTTCCTTTAAGCTTCCTTACTTTTCTTCGATCCTACAAAACATCAAATTACAATTTTATCACATCATATATTAAAAATATATAAATAGGAACTTAATAGAGTTAGATAGTGGACTTATCTGAAGCAGAGTCATACAATTTGACTTTACCATCCTTGTGATCCTTCAGGAAGATACGGCAGCTTCGCATACAATGCCCTTTCTCTTGGAAGGAAAAACAAACAGACTCTTTCAGAATGGCACAGGAGACAATCTCAGACTTAGCCTTTCTCTTTACCATTTGGTCGTACGGTTTGACCTTGGTTGATCCCTTTCCATTGGAAGAGAAATTTTCTGGACTACCAATGTTTCCATTGTCCATGGAAGTTTGGGAAGTAGATCTTCCAATCAAATTTGCTTTAACAGTGTGCTAAATCATTGCTGATTCAACTATAATTAGCAAATATGTAAGATCGATACGGGTCACGTCATGATCTATCATATTGTGGTCTTTAACAAACTGGCCATACGACTGAGGAAGTGACTGAAGAACCCAGTTAACAACCAACTTCCTTGGGGAAAAGAAACCCAACATCCCTAGCCTGTCAATATGCAACTTCATCTCCAAGATGTGAGCACATACATACTTTCCATCTTCGTGTTTACTTGCCAATAGGGCTTCAGTGACCTTGAACTTTTCAAGTTGATGAACACGTGGGTTAGGGAGAATAATTGGAGGAGGTGGAGGAAGAGAAGTTCCACCAAGGCACAAAAAAAGGATTGATCTTTCACCTTGATCGTCATGTGGAATATCATCTTCATGAGGAAAACTTTTCCCAAAAGGATAAGGAAGACCATAGTTGTCACAACTAGACATCTATAAGGGAGAAATTCAAGTTAGTTGATTCAATCCTTAATATAACACCCAAATGAAATATTAAGGCTAGGACCCAACACAATAATTCACAATTCGGAAGAGGGATGCCGTAATTCAATTGTAAACTATATGTCAGTAGGAAAATGACGATTTACCAATTCCACTACGAAATTATTTTTTAAATGAATTAGGTTTTAAATGAAACTCCTAGATCTTTTGAGATTCATTGAACTTTTCAACGACATGTTTAATCTCGATTATGCCCTTCAAGTTTGTGACTGGGATACCGATGATCACAAACAAGGTGTGAATAACCATGCAAATTAGCTTGGTATTCTCGAAGTCATGTATCATCAAATCAATGTGCCAATTAACCACACACGCTCCATTGATCTATAATAGTCTACGAGCTACCCATTGCCATCCTTTGTTAGTCCCATATTAGTGGGCCAGTTAACCATACCCGCTCCACTAACGACTAAGAAGGTGCAATGTGCAATATCATGGATTATAACGAAATTCACATTTTTCCTAAAGTAACTAAGATTTGGGAATTTATAAAAGTATTTAGTAACTTTCTTTCATTATACTTTTAATAGAAGTTTCTGTACTATCCTACCTGTTCGACTAACGACCCTCCACCAGTCAAGAGTACGGTGGGTGAAAGTGGACACCCATTCAACCGCCATTTTATAGGCAGTTTCCTTAAACACCCCTTATAGACCAGCTTCGTGAATGAGACCTACTAATGGTAAGACTGAATCTTACTTACTTACTTATATATATATATATATATATATATATATATATATATATATATTGTTGGAATAGTGTCTAAGGCTGCAACTATATTTGGCAAGTATTTGACCTGGTTGTGCATGGTTCTTTTGGGTCGCCTTCACCATAGCAACTTGAGAGGATGATTTATAATGAGAGAAGAAATATTATTAATATATTATGAGAATAATATAAGGAATAATAATATTGTTATTTGATTAATATAAGTCATAAATTAATTAGGAATTAATTTGGTGACTTAAAGAGATTAATTAAATAAAAGGGCATAAACTGTCAATTGTAAGATAGTTGTACTTTGGGCTGTAATCCCTCATGGATAAGGGGTAGACGGTTTTGAGGTTTGGATAGGCCTAGAAATCGTCCAAGGCTTATCATAAGGAGATTGGATTGCTTAGGGCCTAAGTCATCCAATTAGGGTTTAAGGGTGAAACCCTAGGAGCCTCACAAGTATAATTATATCCATGGGGTCAGGGAAATCGACACTCTTGCCATTGAAAGAACCCTGGCCGACTTCTTGCCCTCTCCCCTCTCTCTCTAATCATCCTCTTGCGAAGTTGGTGTTTGTAAGCCATTAGAAGAGTGACATTTGTGACTCTAAGCTCCAAGGACAAGAAGATTCATGCAAGAAACTTAAGGTAATCTTTTAGATCTGTTTTTCCTTGTGTAATTATACTAGATCTATCATCAAAGTCTTGGATACATTGCATGTTCAATTAGAGAAACCTAGATCCAAGCATTAGGGTTTGTATGTGCACATAGGAATGTTCATATGGCGAAAAACCATCAGTGGTATCAGAGCCTTGATTGGTTTCTATTGAATTGATGCATTGGTTGCTTGATTTTTGATTGCAAAATTCGATTTTTGTCTTCTGCCTGATGAACTCGGCGAGTCCCATTGTGGTACTCGGCGAGTAGGCCTCAACTCGGTGAGTCCATTGTGGTACTCGGCGAGTTCGAGCGTCAGAAGGAGCTAAGTTTGGGATTTCTTGCTGTTTATCTTATGAAAACTTGCCATTATCTTTATGGGTCAATATAAATCCGATTTTAACTTATATTTGAGTATATCCTTGACCTAATAAAATATATTTACCAATAAATTGAATAAGAATTTCCTTATGTGATAATTGATTGATTATTTTAATTAAATTGGTAAATTGTTTTGCAAGAAATAATTAAATAAATCAAATATGGATAATTATGTGATTAAATGTTAATTTGGATTATTTGTCATTTGATCCCTTATGTTTTGAAAAGTTTAAAACTTGTCCTAAAGTTTTGAAATTTATGTTTTGTGATTAAAAGTTTAATTTAGACAATTTAAATTTCAAACCCTAGAATTTTACAAGTTTAAAATTCAACCCTATACTAATATAATATTACAAGATTAAAATATATATATATGTATAATTAAAATGCTTGTCTTTCCGTTAGTAGGCCTCATTCACGAAGCCGGTCTATAAGGTGGGTATAAGGTTGCTGCCTATAAAATGGCGCTTAATGGGTGTACACTCTCATCCACCGCTTGCTTGATCGGTGGAGGGTCGTTAGCCGAACGGGTAGGATAGCGCAACTCTATCTCCTCATTAAAAGTATAATGTTAAATACAAAGTAACTACATGTTTTTCAAATTCCCAATCCTAGTTACTTTAGGAAAAGTGAATTGATGCAATCCCATGAAATTACACTTTGCACCCTTGCTAAGAAGTTAGTGGAGCATGTGTGGTTTACCGGTACACTAATTGGTTCTAAGAAAAGGTGGCAAAGGGTGATTCATTGTTTATCATAGTTCGATGGAGCGTGTGTGGTTTACCGGCACATCGAATAGGTGATTGTTACCATGAAGGCACCGTGTAGATTTGCATGGTTATTCACACCCACTTTGTGATCCTCGGTATCCCAGTCACAAATGAGAGGGGCATATCGAGATTTAAACATGCCATTGAAAAGTTCAATGAACCTCATCGAAACCTAGGAATACATTTAGAACTTAAAGTTAGGTTTTCATGTTGGAGAATTAGTGAATCGTCATTCACTTACCTTCAAATTGTTTGCATGTTGGATTACGAAATCCCTTTTCTAATATGTAAATAATGTTGTTGGATCCTAGCCCTAATTTTTCTTATTGGGTGTTAATTAGGGATTTTAAATTCTAATCAATCTTTGTCCTTTCTATTTGTACATGTCGAACGCGAACAACGCTGCTGCTAGCTCGTTCACATTGATGAGCCTTTGCCAAAAGGTGAATTTCGATGGAACAAACTTTAGCGAATGGATAAGATACGTTCGCACGATTGCTCGCTACGAGGACAAGGATTATGTCCTTGATGAGAAGCTCGAGAAGATGAACCCAGAAATCGCTACTCCGGCTAAAATGACTGCTTTTGAGACTCATGAACGTGATGCGACGAAGGTTCATTGCATCATGATAGCCACAATGAACGCCGAATTGCAAAAGTCCTATGAGGACATGTATCCGTACGAAATGCACCAAGACTTGTTGGAGAGATACCACCAAAACGCGAGGCAGGAACGTTACGAGATCTTCACTAACATGATCTCCGCTAAAATGGGACATGGTGAATCTCTAACCGTACACTTGCAAAAGATGCAAAGGTATGTCGATCGTCTTCGCAAGTTGAATGTCGACTTTGGGGAAGACTTGGCTATCGACATGGTCCTTCACTCCTTGCCTCCGTGTTACAACCAATTTAGGATGACCTACCACATGAACAAGGAAGAGGTCACCCTACGTAAGCTCCAAGGTCTCCTTAGGGTTGCTGAGAGTAACCTCAAGGACAAGTCTGTTGCACCCACTCCCAATCCACCCGATGCTCCTATTTTGGCCATTGGGCAGGGAAGAGGCAAGAAGAGGAAGGCTCCATCTAAGAGCCACCGCAAGGGAAAGTCCTGATATGGTTCCTCTTCTAGTGGGACCAAATTTGATCTGCTAAGCCTAACCCTAACCCAAAGGAGGCAGAGTGCCACCATTGCCACAAAATAGGGCATTGGAAGAGAAGCTGCCCATAATACATGCAAGCCATTAGGGAAGGAAAGATCAAGCTGTGTTTCGTAGGTATATACACAATTAAATCTAATGATTCATCTCATGCTTTTTCTTGGGTCCTCGATACCGGGTGTGGTTACCATATTTGTTCTGAATTGCAGGGACTATGAAGAAATAGTGATGTGGAGCTTGGAAGAATAAATCTAATCATGGGGAACAGAAGATCGTCGCCTGTGACCAAGATTGGAGTGTATTCTTTAGTTCTTAGTAATGGATTATGTTTAGATATGAATAATTGTTGCTACTCGCCAGAAATGGCAAGAAACATCATTTCGTTTCATGGTTTGTTTAGACAAGGATTTATATTTTCTTTTAATAATGAGAATGGTTCAATTTATACTTATCTAAATGGTGTCTTATATTTTGAAGCAATGCGATGTAATAGAATTTATGAAACTGTTATGATTGTAGATAACCTAGGAAATGATGTTTTATGCATGAATTTTCCAATAGTATGGATAGAGCATCCTTGTGGCATTGTCGTCTTGGACATGTCAACAAGAAGCGCATAGCCCAACTCCAAAAGGATGGAGTGTTGGAGTCATTCGACCTTAGGGAAGATGACACATGCAAATCTTGTTTACTTGGAAAGATGGAGTGTTGGAGTCACCCTTCACTAGCACATGTGAAAGGGGTGAGGGTTTATTGGACCTCATACATACAGATGTATGTGGACCCTTTAAATCAACCACAAAGGATGGGAACCGCTTCTATGTGACTTTTACCAATGACTATAGTAGATATGGGTATATCTACTTAATCAAGCAAAAGTCAGAAACGTTTGAAAAGTTCAAAGAGTTCAAGAATGAAGTGGAGAATCAATTGGGCAGGAAAATCAAGATGCTTCGATCCGACCGAGGAGGAGAGTACCTAAGTCTTGAATTCCACGACTATCTAAAAGAGTGTGGAATAGTTTCACAATTGACGCCACCTAGGACACCGCAGTTGAATGGTGTGGAAGAAAGGCGTAATCGAACCTTGTTAGACATGGTACGCTCTATGATGAGTCATGCTTCACTACCTATCTCATTCTGGGGGTATGCATTAGAGACTGCCGCCCATATCCTTAACCGGGTCCCTACTAAGAAGGTTGCCAAAACACCTCACGAGATGTGGACAGGGAAAGCTCCCTCGTTAGCACGTATCAAGGTTTGGGGTTGTGAGGCTTTCGTAACACGAGATACTCACGACAAGCTCGAACCTCGTAGTGAGCGATGTATTTTCATCGGCTACCCATAGAAATCCTTTGGATATCTCTTCTGTAGACCGAAGGAAAATGTTGTCTTCGTTGCGAGGAGAGGAGTTTTCCTAGAGCGAGAACTCATAAGCCAAGGAGATAGTGGGAGGCAAATCGAGCTTGAAGAGATTCAAGAATCGATTGATGAAGGAACCTCTACTGCTGGCGCTCAACCCGAGGAGGAAACTCCGGTTGAACCGATTGACGAGTCCTTACCTCTTAGATGTTCCGAGAGAGTTAGAGTTCAACCCTAGTTTTATGGTTTTCATATTACTACCGAAGGGGACACGTATATTAGTGATGGTACACTAATAAATCTAGATGAACCTAATAGCTATAAGGAAGCCATGGCAGGCCCGGAGTCTGCAAAATGGAAAGAGGCAATGGACAGGGAGATCCAATCCATGTATGACAACCAAGTTTGGAATTTGGTTGATAATGTGCCCGGACGTAAGACCGTTGGGTGCAAATGGATCTTCAAGAAGAAGACCGACGTGGATGGAAACGTACACACATATAAGGCGCGATTGGTTGCAAAGAGCTTTACTCAAACTCCTGGAGTTAACTATGATGAGACCTTCTCACCAGTTGGGAAGGTAAAGTCTATTAGAGTGATGCTAGCTATTGCCGCATTTCATGATTATGAGATTTGGCAAATGGATGTCAAGACAGCTTTCCTTAATGGAAAGTTGGCTGAGGATGTTTACATGGCTCAGCCAGAGGGTTTTGTTGATCCGAAGCATCCAAATAGAGTGTGTAAGCTTGAGAAGTCCATTTATGGACTTAAGCAAGCGTCTCGTAGATGGAATCTTTGCTTCAATGAGAAAGTCAAAGAGTTTGGATTTGTACGAAGCGAAGATGAATTGTGTGTATATGTCAAAGCCAGTGGGAGTATAGTAAGCTTTCTCGTTCTGTAGGTCGATGACATACTACTCACAGGAAACGACGTCCCGACGCTGCAGGAGGTTAAGTCCTGGCTCGGGAAGTGCTTCGCTATGAAGGACCTCGGAGAGGCTTCCTATATTTTGGGAATAAGGATAGTGAGAGAACGAAGTAAGAGACTAATAGGACTTAGTCAAAACACTTACTTGGATAAAGTACTAAAACGTTTTAGTATAGAAATTTCGAAGAAGGGAGAATTACCGATACAAAGTAATGCCAAGTTGAGTAAGACTCAAAGTCCGAGTACCGAAGTCAAAATAGCATAAATGAGCCGAGTACCATACGCTTCCGCAGTTGGCTCAATCATGTATGCTATGACTTGTACTCGCCCTAATGTAGCCTTTGCTTTGAGCATGGTTAGTAGATATCAAGGGAACCCTGGCAGAGCCCATTGGATTGCGGTAAAGAACATCCTTAAGTACCTTAGGAGGACCAAGGAATAGTTTTTTGTCCTTGGGGGGAGTGATGAATTGAAGGTGCGAGGGTATAGTGACGGCAGCTTTCAAACCGACAGGGACAACTACTGTTCGCAGTCAGGCTGGGTCTTTACCCTGAATGGAGGAGCAGTGACTTGGAAACGTTCCAAGCAGGAAACCGTATCTGATTCAACGTTCAAATCAGAGTACATTGCAGCGAGCGAAGCGTCGAAAGAGGAAATATGGTTGAAGAACTTCATTGGTGATCTTGAAGTTGTGCCTGCCATCAAGGAGCCTATGGAAATTTTCTGTGATAATGAAGGAGCGGTTGCCTTGACGAAGGAACCAAGGGATCATGGTAGATGTCGTCATATCGACATAAAATATCACTTTATTAGACATCATGTAGAAGAAGGACAAC
Organism: Lactuca serriola; assembly: GCF_051521515.1. Taxonomy (NCBI): domain Eukaryota; kingdom Viridiplantae; phylum Streptophyta; class Magnoliopsida; order Asterales; family Asteraceae; genus Lactuca; species Lactuca serriola. The sequence goes on along the minus strand of NC_136410.1, from coordinate 125,743,331 downwards.
TCGTGGTTAAGAGGATATCATCAGAAGATAACCCAGCAGATCCGCTTACGAAGGGACTGAGTAGGGTTAAGCATTTGCAGCATGCTAGGAGTATTGGACTGAAAGATGACATTAGAATAGATTAGATAGTTTTAGAAACTTGTAATAGATAAATGTAATTAACATTTGATGATTAAATAAAGGAGTATTATTTATAATTAAAGTTATTGTCTTATGTTAATTATTTAACTATTGTTTCACTTTGCATGTTTTGACTTCCAGAATAATTGAGTTTATTTAGAATAATCGAATTATTCAAACAGTCCACAATCGTTCATATGTTGGAAGTAGGTATGAATGAAGATTGTCATGAATTGGTGTGTAGATTGTCTAAATGGTATTAGACATAGAAAAAGGTTGTTGCAACGTTCATGAGTGCTTATGAACTAGTTTTGAGCATTGGAACAAACCCGTGCTTGCTGGAATCACCTTATGGAATCTGAGAAAAAGGTTGATCGCAAGACGATAGTATCATATGGTCTTAAAACCTAGATATATGGTTTGTTATTTGTTAATTGGTTGTACATTGATAATGCGAAACCACATCAGTAAATTGATGTTATAAAACGCATTGTTGTGTATAGTTGACTAATGAATAAGTAAATGCATAAAAGTCGAAGTTTGTCTGTTACTTTTATTCTAAGAGGGTAAAAGCGATATCTCGGCCGCTCGATGATTTGATTTGACTTATGTGTCGGGCCCGGTCAGAACTGAATTCATGTGTTTGATTAAGTTCTATGTCAAATAATTCTAAAATCGAGAAACCAACTGCTGGACAATTGGTTCCATAGAATTGTCCGCATGATATCTAAATAGAGGACTGTACGATCCGTTATCTAAAGGACAAGATTGATAAGATTAGAGTTTGACAGCGTCTTTGAGAGCTACGATTGCTAATCGGATTATGCTTGTGTATATAGTTACTAGACTTATCCAAGTGGGAGACTGTTGGAATAGTGTCTAAGGCTGCAACTATATTTGGCAAGTATTTGACCCGGTTGTGCATGGTCCTTTTGGGTTGCCTTCACCATAGCAACTTGACAGGATGATTTATAATGAGAGAAGAAATATTATTAATGTATTATGAGAATAATATAAGGAATAATAATATTGTTATATGATTAGTATAAGTCATAAATTAATTAGGAATTAATTTGGTGACTTAAAGAGATTAATTAAATAAAAGGGCATAAACTGTCAATTGTATGATAGTTGTACTTTGGGCTATAATCCCTCATGGATAAGGGGTGGACGGTTTTGAGGTTTGGATAGGCCTAGAAATCGTCCAAGGCTTATCATAAGGAGATTGGATTGCTTAGGGCCTAAGTCATCCAATTAGGGTTTAAGGGTGAAACCCTAGGAGCCTCACAATTATAAATAGACCCATGGGGTCAAGGAAATCGACACTCTTGCCTTTGAAAGAACCATAGCCGACTTCTTTCCCTCTCCCCTCTCTCTCTAATCATCATCTTTCTAAGTTGGTGTTTGTAAGCCATTAGAGGAGTGACATTTGTAACTCTAAGCTCCAAGGACAAGAAGATTCAATCAAGAAACTTAAGGTAATCTTTTAGATCTGTTTTTCCTGGTGTTACTATACTAGATCTATCATCAGAGTCTTGGATACATTGCATGTTCAATTAGAGAAACCTAGATCCAAGCATTAGGGTTTGTATGTGCACATATGAATGTTCATATGGTGAAAAACCATCATATATATATATATATATATATATATATATATATATATATATATATATAATATTATACTTTTAATTTTATATAGTATAAGGGTTTATTTTAAACTTTTAAAATACTAGGTGGTATAATCTATTAATAAATTAGACTTTTAATTTAATTAAATTTAAACCATATTATTATGGATTTATCAATTCTCTTTTAATTTGACACTTTAATTAATTTAATAACATCCATAAGGGTGTAATTTGAACTATTCAAAATATTAACATTCTAAATTTAAGATATCAAAATTAAAGCTATTTAATTATATTTTAAATTACAAAACCAAGATGTGCACTTTTGAAACTTTTCAAATTACTAGGGTTTTAGAATTCAATGTTTCATAACTGAGACTTTTCAAATTTCAAAACTTAAGGGTAAGTTTTGTACCTCTTCAAAACCTTTTGAATTCCAAAACTTGATGACAAGTTTTGTAACTCTTCAAAACCTTTTTGGATTCCAAAAATTGATGACATGTTTTGTAACTCTTCAAAAACCTTTTCGAATTCCAAAACTTGAGGACATGTTTTTTTAAATCTTCAAAACCATTTAGATCAAATTTTAAACTAATAAAATAATCATTCTATCTTTTACCAAGTTGACCTAATACAACTGATATAGCAAGATAAATCAAATCAAATAATACAAATAATTAGTTTATCATAAAATCTAGTAATTATCATAAAATTTGACAATTTATCTTTTAATTGGATGGGGATAATCACTACTATATCAGAAAAATCATATTTTATGACCATAAGCAGTTTATGATAATGATCCTAATCCAATTCTGGCCAAAAAAAATCCAAAAATCTGCAAACAAACTATCCAACTCGTCAAGTCAGGCAATGGACTCGTCGAGTTGATCATGAACTCGTCGAGTTCCTCATAGAATTGATCAAGTTCCTCATAGAACTCGTTGAGTTCAGCCAGAAAAAAACAGATTTCAACTTCTTTCAACTTTGAACAATTAACCAATGTATCAATATAACAGAAAACACCCTTGGTTTTGATACCACAGATGGGTTTTTAGCACTATAACATCCTTATGGTGCACATACAACCCTAATGCTTTGGGTCTAAGTTTTCTCAAGTTATACATGCAATTTTCATTTTCAAGGCATGAAGCCTAACTAGCATACAACATTGATATTTAAAACATAAAACAAGTTAAATGATTACCTCTTGGTTGTAGCTTGTAGAACTTGGCCTTACAAGAGCTTATCACCTCAAATGTGATGCCTCAAATAAGTCACAAAACACCAAGAACAAATCAGGACAATGTGAGAGAGGCTAGGTGGCACCAAAATCGGCTAGCTTCTTCTTGGAATACACAAGTGCCGATTTTAGGGTTTAGGGGTTACATTTATAGTGTAGAATTCCAAGGGTCACTTGTAAACCCTAATTCATTCACTTAGACTATTAATCCAATAATTCATTTGATAGCCTATTGGACTAACACTTCATGGAGTCACACATAAACATAGTTCATCACTAATCAATTATGAATCATTGGCCCAAACCTATATGTATCACTGATTTACATAATCAACCCCTATTAATTTAATCAGTCTCTTTTGATCACTAAATTAATTCCAAATTAATTCTTGATCAATACCATTTAAATAATCAACCCCTGCATATCCTTTCACGAAGGCTATGAGTATGTTAAGCATAATCAACATGCTAGGAGCATTAGTTTTAGAGATGATATTAGTTTTACAATTTAGATGATTAGGTTGAAACTTCTAACATAATAAACGTAATCGATTTTGGTGATTGAATAATAGAGATTATTTATGAGTTTGTTTACTGCCTTTGTCAGTTATATATTCTTGTGTTTCGATTTGCATGTTTTACCTCTTGAATAATTTAATTATTCATATTCCATAGTCGCTCATACTTTTCGAAGTAAGTAGTAATTTAACAATGTCATGAATTGGATTGTAGATTTTCTATAGAGATTAGACATAGGAACGAGGTTGCTATACCATTCATGAGTACTTAGAATTGGAGATTTGAGTATTGGATAAACCCACACTCAGAGAATTACTTCATGGATTCTATCACGAGTAATTCTGAGACGACAATATCTTATATTCTTGAAACGAAGATATATGAGTCGTGATTTACAATTCGATTATACATTGGTGTTGCAAAAATGCATAGTAGTATGATGTTTTAAAACGAAGTATCATGTATGATTTGATGAGTAAAGGATACAAGCATATAAGTCAAAGTTTATTCATTACTTTTTCCCTAACGGGAAAAGTGATATCTTTGGGCCCCTTAATGATTTGGTGTTGAGTTATGGTGTTGGGCCCAGCCACGACTAAATTGATGTGTTCAATTAATAAGTCTTGTGAGGTGATCACAAATCGGGAAATCAGGAAACAAAATTTCTGATAATGAGATTGATTCTAATCGATGTATCATGTCCATATGATATCTTTTAGAACGAAACCGATGTCTGATCAGATAAGAGTCTGGAGTTGCTTTATGTAAGTCCTAAAACACTAAGATCAATACGATATGAATCAAAATATCTAAAGAATGCAGAATATAAATCAGATAGTGATTCAAGAACACACAAATAATTCTTAATGCACACGATTTAATAGATGAAACCGTCTGGTACACCAAGAAACTCTTAACAGCCGAATACCACAAATAATGATAAAAAACTACCTCCTAATCGGTTGAAAAGCAATGTATACAAACCTAGTACAAAGCCTTAACAGGCCCAATCCCAAGCTAACCGAAATCACTATGTGATTACAGTCCCCATAACCGAAAACACCAAAAGCCTACATTCCTAAACCCAAGTACAATAATAAACCATAAGCCCAGAATAAACCATTTAAATATGACCCAACAATCTCCCCCTTGGTTTATTGCTGGCTGACTTTACGACTTCTCCACAAGATGAACATCAGAATCAGCTAACGCTCCTGCCTACAACCTCTTATCAATGGTTGTCGCTATCATGCAAGTGAAAGCCTTTGCAGCATCTTCAAACGTTTCATTTTCCACCATAAGCTGATGTTGGGATAAAGTATGAATGTCAATCTCGCCAAATTTCAGCAAATCCCTAGGATCAACAAGACAAATCTGATCCTTTTGAAGGGTTTTGAGCATTATAACAACCTTATGGTGCACACGCAACCCTAGATGCTTTGGATCTATGTTTTCTCTAATTATACATGCATTTTCATTTTTCCAAAGCATACATCCTAACTAGCATACAAGTGATGATATACAACATAAATGGTTTAGATTAATACCTCTTGATGTTGTTTGTAGTTCTTGACCTTTGAAAGCAATAGCACCTCAAGTGTGATGCCTCTAATGTGTCACAAACACCATATGCAAGAGGAAGCTTTAGAGATTAATCTAGTTAGCACCAAATCAATATCAAACTCTTAGAATGATAGGTGTAACTGATTTTGGCTCTAGGGAACTCCTTTTATAGTGTGACAAATGCTAGGGTTACATCTTTGCAAACCCTAATGCACCATGACTTTTCGTATTACTTAGGCTCCATGGGTTAAACCTCCATGGACTATCCATGTACTATAACATTGGTTTAGCCCATCCTAAATAACCATGGATCATTGGCCCACACTATAAGAATAATTGATTTACTTAATCAGTCCCCGAATATTTAATTAGTCTCTTTGGATCACTAAATTGATTCCAAATTAAATGTTGATCAATACTAATTAAATAATATGATTTCATATTAATATATTATACTTGTAATATATTAATAAATCGTAAATAACCTTATTCTCAAAAGTCCATCCTATCAAATTGCACTGGTGAAGGCAACCCAAAAGGACCATGTTACTATCGGGTCAAGTACATACCAATTATAGTTATGGACTTAGACACCTTATCCAATAGTGTCCCACTTGGATAAGTCTGATAACTATAATTGTCAATGCAACTTCAGGATCCGACTAGCAATCGTAGCTCTCAAAAGCCACTGTCGAACTCTAACCTAGTCAGTGACGCTTCCTTTAGATAGGTGATCATATACTCCTCTGTTCTTCAAGATATCAACCGGAAAAATACATGGAACAATGTCATACTTATTTTCCAGCAGTTTATTTCCCGATTTACGATTTGTTTCACATAGAACTTAATTGAACACATCAATTGAGTCCTGACTGGGCCCGACACATAAGTCGAAACAAAATCATCGAGGGGCCCATGATATCATTTTTAATCCTCTAAGAATTAAAAGAAACAGATAAACTTCGACATTATATGCTTGTACTAACTACTTGTTAAATCATACACAACAATGTGTTTTATAACATCAAGTTACTGATGCGTTTTCACACTATCAATGTACAACTAACTCATAGTCCACAACTTATATATCTTGGTTTTAAAACTATATGATATTATCGTCTCACAATCACTCGTGATAAATTCCATGAAGTGATTCATGTGAGCGTGGGTTTAATCTAATACTCAAACCTTATGAGCACTCATGAATGTTGTAGCAATCTTTTGCTATGTCTAAACACTTCAGACAATCTACAAGCCAAATTCATGACAATCTTGCCTCAATACCTACTTCCAAAGTATGATCGACTGTGGATAGTTTGAATAACCATATTATTCTACAAGTCAAAACATGCAAAATGAAACAATATTAAACAATTGACATAAGATAGTAACTTTACTTATAAATAATAAACACCTTTTATTTAATCATTAAATGTCAATTACATTTTATCTATTACAAGTTTCTAAACAGCTATCTAATCATTAAAACTAATATTGTCCTTCAGCCCAATGCTCCTCGCATGCTGCAAATGCTTAACCTTACTCAGTCCCATTGTGAGGGGATCTGTCGGGTTCTCGCTGTCATTGCCGCTTTCCACTTTGCAGACTTGGGGTCTACCATGGCTTCCTTGTAGTTGTTAGGTTCATCCAAATTTATCAGTGTGCTATCACTGATAAATGTATCACCCTCAGATGTTATATGGAAACCATATAACACAGGCATAACACTAACTCTACTGGAATGCCTCAGAGGTACGGGCTTGTCAACTGATTCAACAGGAGTTTCCTCCTCAGGTTGACCACTAGTGTTTGAGGTTCCTTCATTGCTTAACTCTTGAAGCTCTTCTAGGTCAATTTGCCTCCCAGTGTCCTCGTGGCATATGAGTTCTCTCTCGCGAAAGACTCCTCTCCTCACAACGAAGACAACATTGTCACTCGGTCTATAGAAGAGATATCTAAAGGACTTCTACGGGTAGCCGATGAAAATACAATGCTCACAACGAGGTTCGAGCTTGTCATGAGTCTCACGCCTCACGAAAGCCTCCCAACCCCAAACTTTGATGTGTGCCAATGAGGGAGTCTTCCCTGTCCACATCTCGTGAGGTCTTTTGGCAACCTTTTTAGTAGGGACTTGATTAAGGATATGAGCGACAGTCTCTAAGGCATACCCCTAAAACGAGATAGGTAACGAAGCTCGACTCATCATAGAACGAACCATATCTAACAAGGTTCGATTGCGCCTCTCAACCACACCGTTAAGCTGTGGTGTCCTGGGTGGCGTCAATTATGAAATAATTCCACATTCCTTAATATATTCTAGGAACTCGATACTAAGATACTCACCACCCCGATCGGATCGGAGAATCTTTATCTTCCTGCCCAGCTGATTCTCCACTTCGTGTTTAAACTCTTTGAATTTTTCAAAGGTTTATGAATTATTCCTGATTAAGTAGATATAGCCATATCGGTTGTAATCATTAGTAAAAGTCACATAGAAGCGGTTAGTAACCCTTGTGGCGGTTCTGAAGGGTCCACACACATCGGTGTGTATGAAATCCAGCACCCTCACCCCTTTCATAAGTACCAGTGAAGGGTGACTTGGTAATCTTTCCAAGTAAACAAGATTCGCAAGTTTCATCCGATTTTAAGTCGAATGACTCCAAGACTCCAGCCTTTTGGAGTTGGCCGATGCACTTCTTGTTGACATGTTCAAGACAACAATGCCACAAACATGCCTTGTCCAAAACATTGGACGAATCGATGTGCAATACATTATTTCCTAAGTTGTCTACAACAATCAGAGTTTCATATACACCATTACAAGGCAATGCTTTAAAATAAAATAAACCATTATAAAAAGCATTAATAGAACCAGTTTCATGATCAAATGAAAATCTAAAACCTTGTTTGTACAAACCATGAAAGGAAATAATATTTCTCCCCATATCGGACGAGTAGAAAGAATTATTCAAATCTAAATCTAATCCACTACTAAGCAATAAAGAATATATAAACTCCAATCTTGGCGACAGGTGATATTTTCCTATTCTGTAACGTCCGTAGATCCAGGCTAGTCAATTTAGAGACGATAGGCGTCAAAAAAAATGAATTTTTGATGAAAGATTATTTAGAATGAATAATCTTAACTAAGTTATAGTATATTTTACAAGGTTTCCGTGCATATAAAGAACGCCGAAATCCGAGTTATAACGAAGAAGTTATGACATGTCGAAGTTTCGCGATAGAACCGGCACGACACAGCGCGACGTAAATAGTGAATTTATGTTAGAGCGATATTTAGCCTTAGCAATCTAAATTAAAGTCGTAGAGTTCGTTAAACCGTGAGCGTGCATAAAAAGAACGTCCAAATCTAACTTCGTATGAGGAAGTTATGATTTTTCTAAGTTTCAGCTTAGCAGTATGCAACCCGAGTACTCGATTTGAGATCGAGTGGTTTTTAGGCAAAACAATCTAAACAAGAATCGAAGATCTCGTCAATTGTAGTGAAACGATAAAAAGATAGGCGAAAACGGACGTCGGATGAAGAAGTTATGAATTTATAATGGAGTTTTCCTGTCCCGGCCTACTAAAATAAGATAATAAAAATAAATTCAAAATTAGCCGACGGAGTCTAAACGAAAGTTGTAGAGCGTAGTCTCACCTACGCGGGGATATAAAGAACGTCGAAAACGGAGTTCGTATGAGGAAGATATCAATTTTTGAAGTTTATTAAATATTTTCGGTATTTAATTTAAATAAAAATTATCCGATATTATCCAAAGGGGGGAGTCATCGAGCTGATCCACATTACGCCCAGCGTAATGTAATTTACACCCAACGTAATTTGGGTTTCTAGCCCCCAATAAAAGGAAGTCGAGTGCAACCGAGTTCTTTGCTCATTTCTTCCCTTTGTCTCGCGTTTTTGCATCGTTTTTTGTGCAAGAAATATCCCGAAGCCCCGGTATCATTCCCGAGACCCGAAGCAAGTCCCGAAGCCCCGAAGATCCCGAGAAGTACGATTCCCAAGCCGAAGCTCTGCCCGTGAGAAGCCAATTTTTGTGATGATCTTCCAGATCTACCGAAGAATACTACTTCTAAAAGCCGTAGTGTTGTCCAGTCATCTTCTAATCAAGTGAGCGTGTGGTCACTTTCTTCTAACACATAAATATTAAGTATTTGCTATGAAATACGTGCTAGGTGTATAATATTTTGTTGTTTATTTAAGATGATTATGGAATGGGTGAATTATATAAGTTTTAATGAGTTAAACTATATATGTATTTTGTATCTAAAAATATGTTGGGTAGAACATGGGTAGATGAGGTTGTTGGTATGTGATAAAAGATGGGTTAGACCAGGAGATAAAAGGATAAAGAGATAAACTTGTTTTAGATCTGGATGTATGGATCAGGTCAGGAGGTTAGTTTTAGATCCGAGAGTATGGATCAAATCAAGAAGTTAGTTTTAGATCCGGGAATATGGATTAGGTAAGGAGGTTTTAGATCCGGGAGTACAGATTATGTATTTTTGAATTATGTGTTCATACGATAAGGTATCATGCGTATAGTCCCTTTTAGGAATGTGATTTTTATACGTGTATTGATTAAAGTATGAAATATACATATGTATGTAAAGTATTTGTTATTGTCCGAAATACAGGTTAGATATATTTGATGAGATACAACGTGCGAATCATTTATGGTTCAATATGTGTTAAGATGTGAATATATGATATTATTACTTAAAACCTTGTGTTAATTATACAATAGTTAGCATTTCCTAGGCGGAGATAGTATCAAAAATTGATTATAAACATTGTAGGTTTGCCTAGTGATGGGTTAAGACTTAAATAGGGATGTTTAGTTCAATTAAGTTTGGACATTGGGTAGCTTCTTGTTAAGAGTACATGTGTGTGAGATTGATGATCGGTAGAGTACGTCCTACGTACAGAAGTACATTTTATGTACGAAGTCTTTTTCAAAGCTCTGTGTCTTAGGTGCTGCTTGTGCTAGGGTACTATTATGTTCTCGGGTACGATTCTTTCGCATACCAGAGTACTATAATGTGCCAGAAGTACTATCATGTACAGAGTCTTTTTGATAATTTTGTGTGTCGGCTATGGAAGCGTACGGGAGTACTCTAGTAGTATTTCCCCATACTTTTATTTTGAGAGAGCTTTGGAGTCAGCATTTCTTTTATGAAGTGATCGACGGAGCTTCATATGTCAGCGTTTTCTTTCACGAAGTAATTAAGGTAACTTCGTAGACTGCCTAATAAAGTGTGTCGGTAATAGACCGCTGATAGGTATGTCTGGTGTTATATTGCTAGATAGGGTGCGTTTGGGGGTGAAATACCTCATGTATTCAGGCCACTGCTAGGCAAAGTTTGATGCTGAGATAGGTAGAGTCTGGGGGTATAATATCTCATGATAGTCGGACCACACCTAGGCATTGTTATCTAGATAACCACCCCTGACTTAATTGCCTTGTGGTTCTTTCTTTTACGAATGAAGGTTTGTGGTAAAACTTATTCCATTCCCCTCATTTGATGTCTTTATTGATCCTCGTTTGCTGCCATGGAATTTCCGAAGTAGCTTCGTTAGTTTGTGGTTCATATCGATTCCTTAGGCTAGATCTCGTAAGATCATTGTATAGGGTCAGTATGTGGGGATCGACGGGATGGGATATATTGTTTTAGAAATATAATTTATATGTGTTTATAGCATTAGTGGTTTCGCAGGATCGAGTTATACTTTATTATCACGTTGTTTGAACTAAGAGATTTCATTCTCTGTGTTCCTTAGGTGATTGGGTTCACCAGGGATATTCGAACTAAGTGTTCATTAGATATTTGAACTTAGTGTTCATCAGGGATAATTAAACTAAGTGGTCATTAAGTGTTTGTGAACTAGGTGTTCATTGGGTAATATTGGAACTAAGTGTTCATTAGGTGTTCTTGAACTAGGTGTTCATTAATTATTATGAATTGCGTGTTCACCAGAGGTAATCTAAGAACCTTGGAAGCACTAGACATTGTGCCAGTTCCTTAGGACAATCCTTAGGAATGGATGGGAGAAGGGTAATTGGTTCTTAGGATAAATCTTTAAGAAATAAATGGAGATAATAGGGGTGGGTATTTGAATTGATTGTTTGATAATTAAATATAATAATTATAATATTATGGGTTGAAAACCCTATATGCTCACCAGGCTCCCAAGCCTGACCCACTCAGTTTTCTTTGCGTTATTGGTAATGGCACAAGAGTATAAGTTGGTGGACTTGACAAGAGATTTTGGATTATAGGCCAGTAGTTATGAATAACTGTTGTAAGGTCTATTTTGTTCTATTTATGCTTTTGGTCTGTATTGAACATGACATCCTAAGATTTTGTTATATAATGAAAATACATTTCTTTGAAGAAATGCTTTGATAATTTTTATCATATTTTGTTTTGGGAACAAATTCCGCAACTGTTTTCTTTAAAAGATTACTCTGATTTTAAAGCCAAAGCATAAACAAATCGGTCTTTTCTGGCCGTGAAATTTGGGATGTCACATATTCCCCATGATCAAGTTCATCTTCCCGTGCTCCACATCCCTACTTCTTTTTAGTCCCTGCAAATCAGAACAGATGTGAAATCCAAAACCTGTATCAAGGACCCAAGAACAAGAATGTGACGAGTTATTAGATAGAATAGTGAAAATTCCTGCATGGGTGGGCTTAACCTTCCCATCCTAAACATCCCGCAAGTATTTGGGGCAGCTTCTCTTCTAGTGCCCCTTTTCATGACAATAGAAACACTCTGCTTCTTTTGAATTGGTAGAGGAATTAGCAGAGCCAGCTTTGGTTCCATTTGAAGAGGATTCATCATGAGACCTTCCCTTGCAGCTCTTAGAAGGATCCTTCCCCTTCTTCCCTTTCCCTTGTCTAATTTACAAAATAAGGGCAGTAGCAATAGGAGTAGAAGTAAATACAACAGGCTTGCCTTTGAGGCTACTTTAAGTAGCTCTCAAAAGGCCTTGAAGCTTGCTAAGAGTGACTTCCTCCTTGTTCATATGATAAGTCATACGAAACTGATCATAACAAGGAGGTAAAGAGTGTAGAATGATATCTATGGCCAACTCTTCATTGAAGTTGACATTTAACTTCAACAAGCGGTCCATAAACCATTGCATTTTCTACAACTGGGTCGTGATAGACTCTCCATCCTTCATCTTTGTTGTTATCGTGGAGGTGATGATTTCATACCTTTCTTGTCGAGCACTCTGATGGTATCTTTCCATCAGGTCTTGGTGCATCTCAAAAGGGTAGAAGTCCTCATAGGACTTTTAGAGTTCAGCTGACATAGTGGCCAACATGATACAAGGCACCATAGTGGCATCCTTCTCATGAGTCCCATACTCAGCAATCTCCTCAGGAGTAGCAGAAGACTTATCAATTTCCTTAAGCTCTTTGTCGATGACATATTCCTTGTCCTCGTAAAGAGTAACCATCCTGATGTTCCTAATCCAATCATTAAAGTTGGAACCATCAAAGATAACTCTCCCACACAAGTTCACCAGGGAGAAAGAGCCAGTAGGGTTTGAGCCAGAAGCGGTGTTAGAAGACATCTAAAAAGAAAGACAAAGTTTAGATTAGATAATAGTCCTTAATATAAAACCCAAATGAAATATTAAGGCTTGGACCCAACACAATATTTTACAATTCGGAAGAGGGATGTTGTAATACAATTGCAAAATATTTGAAGGTAGGTAAATAACGATTTACCAATTTCCACCATGAAAAACGAAATTAATTATTAAGTTTTAATTGGATTGAAATTCCTCGATTCTTTTGAGATTCACTGAACTTTTCAATGGCATGTTTAAATCTCGATTATGCCCTTCAAGTTTGTGACTGGGATACCAAGGATCACAAACAAGGTGTGAATAACCATGCAAATGTGCTTGGTACTCTTGATATCATATATCACCTAATCAACGTGTCGGTTAACCATACACGCTCCATTGATCTATGAAAAACATCAAGCCACCCTTTGCCACCCTTACTAGTCTATGTTAGTGTGTTGGTTAACCACACACGCTCCACTAACAACTTGGCAAGGTGCAAAGTGCAATTTCATGGATTAGCATCAATTTCACATTTTCCTAAAGTAACTAAGATTAGGAATTTAATAAAACATTCAGTTACTTTATAATTATCATTATACTTTAATGATAATTATTGTCCTATCGTACCTGTTTGGCTAATGACCCTCCAACAATCAAGGAAGCGGTGGGTGAGAGTGGAAACACATTAAACCACCATTTTACAGGTAGTAACCTTATACCCACCTTATAGACCGGCTTCGTGAATGAGGCCTACTAACAGTAAGACTGACTTTTCTTACACATATATATATATATATATATATATATATATATATATATATATATATATATATATAATTATTAAACTTATTATAATATAATAGTATAAGGGTTAAATTTTAAACTTTTAAAATTCTAAGGTTTAGAATTAAAGTAATCATAAGTGTGACTTTAAAAATTCCAAAACTTGAGGGCAAGTTTTGAAACTTGTCAAAACTTTTCATTTCCATAACTTATGTGTTTAATGCATTTTTTAAAGATGAGACTTTTCATTTTCCATAACTTGAGGACAAGTTATGGAATTCATTAAAGGCATTTAGATCAACATTTTAACTAACAAAAAATTACCAAGTAATTTATCTATGATCTAGTTAAACTCATAAGGTCAAGATAATTCACATCAACAATTTACAAGAAATTAGCCTATCATATAAACTAACACAAGTCTTGAAATTTTGACAATTATCTTTTAACTGGATGAGCATGATCACTACCATATCAAAAATAACATATATTATGATTCAAAACAGTTTGTGGTAGTGATCGTAATCCAATTCTGGCAAAAAACCCCGAAAAACTGTTGTCTGAAAGTGCAACTCGTCGAGCCCAACAATGGACTCATCGAGTTCAAGGCCAAAACCAACCTACTCGTCAATTCCAATCATGTACTGGCCGAGTAGGTGTTGTCAAAACAGTTTTTCAACTTTGAAAATATTACTAAGCATCAAATATAATAGAAAATAATCCTAGGTTCTGATACCACTGAAGAGTTTTGAGCACTATAAGCACCTTATGGTGCACATGCAACCCTAGATGTTTTGGATCTATGTTTTCTCTAATTATACATGCATTTTCATTTTTCCAAAGCATACATCCTAACTAGCATACAAGTGATGATATACAATATAAATGGTTTTGATGAATACCTATTGATGTAGTTTGTAGTTCTTGACCTTTGAAAGCTTTAGCACCTCAAGTGTGATGTCTGTACTGTGTCACAAACGCCAAATGCAAGAGGAAGCTTGAGAGAATAAGCTAGTTAGCACAAAATCAATATTAAACTCTTAGAATGATAGGTGTAACCGATTTTAGTTCTAGGGAACTCCTTTTATAGTGTGATAAATGCTAGGGTTACATCTTTGCAAACCCTAATGCACCATGACCTTTCATATTACATAGGCTTCATGGGTTAAACCTCCATGGACTATCACATTGGTTTAGCCCATCCTAAATAACCACAAATCATTGGCCCACACTATAAGAATCATTGATTTACTTAATCAGTCCCCGAATATTTAATTAGTCTCTTTTGATCACTAAATTAATTCCTAATTAATTCTTGATTAATACTAATTAAATAATATGAATTCAGATTAATATATTATACTTGTAATATATTAACAAATCATAAATAACCTTATTCTCGTAATGTCACACCCCAAAACCTGAACGACGGAAACGTTTAGCGGCGGAGGACGTCATGTACAGTATCACAACCATGTATAATAGTAAACAAGCAACAAGATCATCCATTGCATTAATAATACAATTTTCATACAAGTGTGTTTTGTATAGTTTATAAGACACCAAAAATATAAATCAAAATAAGAGATGAGTCTTGAATCTACTCCATCTTCTCAAAACCTGGCATCAGTACCTATCTACTGATGACCTGAGAATACAAGTTATTTTGAAAGCGAAGATTAACATTAAAGCTGGTGAGTTCATAAGTATTTTAGTGTCGTTGCTTGTATGAAAGTGTTTGTAAATGTTTGATGTAAATTTTTGTAAGAGTTTGTAGTAAATGTTTGTATCTCCTAGAAAATCCTATATTTTCTACTAAAAGTAACCGTCTACCAAGGCCCAATTGTTCTGTGTGTTGTGTTGTTTGTAAAAGCTTATCTTTCCCAAATATGACTATTATTACCAAAATATAGTCTACATTACCGTTTATGTGAGAAGATCACAATATGAATGTTATGGGAAAATAACAATGTACAGTAGTATTGTATGTAAGTAACTACCAATGTACTAACTACCTTAAACCAGTTTGTTAATTAAGGTAAAATGTGATATGATTGTAACCATACTTGATAGACTTAGTATAACACGACTCTCTAAGGCATCGAAATGGTATGACATTACTCACATGTAGACCTGCAGGTCCCACTGTAGCTTGCAGCAAGGTGTAGGAAAGTCAATCCCGTATAGATCTATACACCAACTCACGCTCTCCCTCCATGAGACTCTGGTTGCAAACCGTGACACAACAATTAATTCCCATGCCATGAAGTAGTGGCTCACATTAATGTTATACTGTTCTAGTGTTTGTATAGTATGTTCTAGTGGATTGTACATTTTCTCTGTACTAGTGTAGTGTATGTTCTCTTTGTACTAGTGTAGTGTATGTTCTCTTTGCTTCTCACCATAGTATGTTCTCTTGTATAATGTAGTGTAATGTATGTTCTCTTAGTTTCTCATCATAGTATGTTTGTTCTGTTTCTCATAATAGTTAGTTTGTATTGACTCATGAATGAACTGATTCTTGTATGTTTCATTGTACTAGAAATAGTGTGCAGTGACTTCCTAAACTATACTTATTATAGTTTACTAGAAGAGTTGTTTGTATAAATGAACATGTTTGTACACCTTTGCTTCCTAAAGGTATTAAACTGAATGTAGAACTTTAATATCCATATACATACACATAATATATAACTATTATTCAAACGACCGTCGAACAAACAACCGAATACCCTAAGTCCACAACCAAACAAGGAACAGGAAGTAAGGCGAGTTATCAGTCCTAAGTCCTTTCAATCCTACTTATATAACTATATCTATACATACATGATTTTGAAAATATATTATTTTAAAAGAGCTTAATAAGGAGTTTTGCATGTAACAAGTTTGTAAAGCGATTTGAAGTAGTTTGTTTGATAAAACAGTTAACAGTATAGTAAATCCATCTGTTTGATAGTTATTAATCACATGTGATTGATATAATAAATATAATGTTTCAACTTGTATCCTCCCCCCAATAAAATCATTTAAAAGGTAAGTTAAGGGGTATGAACTCACCTGTAGTAAGTGGTTTGGATGAACGAGTGGTATAGCATGCTAAGTGTCAAGTGAAGACTTGAGCACACACACGGATCCTATTTAGCATATAATGACACATATATGCATACAATTAGTATGTAAACAACTAATCATGTAAGGAAAGACACCCTAGGACTTAGGAAACACTTATTTTGAAGTGTTAGAAGTACAATGGGTTGCATCTAAGAGGTTTAAGGCCACACTATGGTGTTTACGGCCAAGATGGCATGACTAAGGGAGTTCACGGCCATGAGTTTACGTCCGTAAACTCATGCTACTTTTTGCATATGGGTATTTTATAGGGCTATAAAGCATTGAGGAATGGTTATAGGTTCATGACCAAGCCTTAGGAAGAGTCTAAGGTCCAAATGAACCCATAATAAGGGTTTACGGCCAAGGGAGATGCTCTTCGCCATAAACTCTTGTTGTTCTTTGGAAAAGCTTGTTTTCAAGGTGTAAATCAAGAGTCCTAACTAGATAGAAAGTATATAAGAGGATACTTATGATGTTGAAGCTTAGAAGAGTAGATTTCGGCCCCAAAGCACTAATTTGTTCTTGATGTTCTTGAGGATCTTGAAGATCTAGACCCAAAAGATTAAATTCATGGATGAATTAAAAGGTGATTTAAGAATAAGAGATGTATTAACACATAGATGGAGGAAATCACTTGCATTTTTGAAGAATTGGAAGCAAGATCCTATGACACTTGAGAGAGATTTCGAGTTTCTAGACATGGAAATGGTAAAAGTGAAGAAAAATGGCCAAAATTCTTAATTATAGCCTAGAGTTTACGGCCACCATGAGTTTACGGCCGTAAATTCATGTGTCCTGTCCGTAAACTCCTCATTGAGGGGTTTATGGCTTGTTTGTTGGGTTTGAACTTCAGTTGACACATACAAACACTTAATCCTTTGATGTACTAGGCTTAAAATACTCAAATAGACTCTAAACAGTGCTAAAAGTTAGCAGAAACAAGTCTGACTTTGACTAAATTGAATGGTTGTACAAGATAGAAATTTTGGGTAGTCACATCATCCCCCCGTTAGAGAGAATTTCGTCCTGAAATTAGAGTTTAAGCCAATAAGTAGTTATAAATAACTAATCGAAAATGTGAGGATATTTCAATTTCATTTGATCCTCGCGCTCCCAAGTGAATTCAGGTCCTCGCTTGACATTCCAGCGAACCTCACTATTGGGATCCGACTTTGCTTTGTTTGCTTGACCTCTCGGTCCATGATCTCTAGTGGTTCCTCCACGAAGTTGAGGATCTCATTGATCTTGATCTCGTCGAGTGGGATTAGAAGAGTCTCGTCGGACAGACACCTTTTCAAGTTTGAGACGTTGAAAGTAGGATGTACGTTACTGAGTTCGCGAGGTAGATTGAGTTTGTAAGCTACATGGCCAATTCTAGCGAGAATCTCAAAAGACCCTATGTATCTTGGATTTAGCTTTCCACGCTTTTCGAAGCGTATCAAGCCCTTCTAGGGTGAGACCTTCAGTAGAACACGGTCGCCAACCCAGAATTCCAAAAGTTTTCTTCTCTTGTCTGCGTAGCTTTTCTATCGGTCTCTAGAGGCTTTTAATCATTCACGGTTTTGAACGATCTTCTCTATCGTTTCCCGAATGATTTTTGGACCTATGAGAGTGCTGTCAGGAACTCGTCCTTTAGCTAACTGCGTGTTGCCCACCTCAGCCCAACACAGAGGGGATTTACACCTACGGCCATAGAGAGCTTCAAATGGAGCAGCCTTTATGCTCGTGTGATAATTATTGTTGTAGGAAAACTCAATAATGGGTAAATGAGTATCCCATGCCTTCACAAAGTCTATCACGCAGGCTCGCAACATATCTTCCAAAGTTTGAATGACCGTCGGTTTGTGGATGGTAGGCTGTACTCATGTCCAGCCTAGTTCCTAGGGAACTTTGTAGCGACTGCCATAACCTTGAAGTGGATCTACTATCTCTATCTGAGATAATGGATATGGGAACACCATGCAGTCATACGATCTCCCTGATGTAGGTTCTAGTTAGCTTCTCCATATAGTCAGTTTCTTTGATGGGCAGGAAGTGTGCGGACTTGGTTAACCTGTCTACGATCACCCAAATGGTATCGAGACCACCCGTAGTCTTGGGCAACTTGGTTATGAAGTCCATCGTGATCCGCTCCCACTTCCATTCAAGTATCTCTGGTTGTTGAAGTAAACTTGAGGGTTTCTGGTATTCGACCTTAACCTT
Organism: Lactuca serriola; assembly: GCF_051521515.1. Lineage (NCBI taxonomy): Eukaryota > Viridiplantae > Streptophyta > Magnoliopsida > Asterales > Asteraceae > Lactuca > Lactuca serriola. The sequence goes on along the minus strand of NC_136410.1, from coordinate 125,724,550 downwards.
GGCGCAAGTAAGGCATTTACTCACGAAGGTAGCAATCTCTACTTTCATGTTAGGTCACCAGTATAACTTTTTAAGATCCATATACATCTTATCTGAACCTGGGTGGACGGAATATCGAGTGTTGTGCGCTTCGGTCATGACCAAATCTCTGAAACCACCGTGTTTCGGTGTCCAGATCCAATCCATGAAATATAAGGATCTGCCACCCTTGACTTCCAAGTTCTTATCCATCCCTCTCAGTGATTCACTCACCACATTTTCAGGTTTCAAGGCTTCAATCTGAGCCTCCTTAATTTGTGTGGAAAAATGTGAATGGATAGTCATAGTTAATTATTTAACTCTACGACCAAAGTATTCTTTCCGACTCAGGGTGCCAGCTACTACGTTGGCCTTGTCGGGATGATAACGAATTTCGCATTCATAGTCACTGAGTAGTTCGACCCATCGTCGTTGTCTCATGCTGAGTTCCTTCTGGTCGAATATGTGTTGTAGGCTTTTCGTGGTCTGTAAAGATAGTGCTTTTCGTACCATATAGGTAGCGTCTCCAGATCTTCAGAGCAAACACAACCGCTCCTAACTCAAGATCATGTGTAGTGTAGTTGACCTCGTGTGTCTTCAGCTGTCTTGAGGCATAGGTGATGACCTTACCTCGTTGCATTAGAACACAACCGAGCCCTTAATTGGATGCATCGCAATAGACTACGAAGTCTTCTATTCCTTCGGGGAGGGATAGTATCGATGCGGTGCATAAGGCGCGCTTGAGCGTTTGGAACGCTTTCTCTTGTTTCTCTTCCTAGTCAAAGGTCAGGCCCTTCTGGGTCAATGTAGTAAGAGGTTTCTTGATTCTAGAGAAGTTCTAAATGAACCTACCGTAGTAGCTAGCGAGGCCTAAAAAATTGGCAAATTTCTGTAGGCGTCTTCGGTGCTGACCAGTTCTCAATGGCTTTGATTTCGGAAGGGTCCACATGAATTCCCTCTTCACTAACAACGTGACCCAGGAATCCGATTCTTTGAATCCAAAACTCGCATTTAGAGAACTTCGCATAGAGCTTCTCTGATCGTAATGTTTCCAAGATCTGACGTAGATGCTTACTATGCTCTTCCTTTCTACGATAGTGGATAAGTAAGTCATCAATGAACACAATGACGAACTGATCTAAGTAAGGACGACATACCCTATTCATTAAATCCATGAATACTGCAGGCTCTAAGGGTGTTCATAACCTGATATCCGAAAGTCCGGATATCCGAAATTTTGGATAGTTGATTTTCGATATCCGATTCCGTATCCGAAATTTCGGATATCCAAAATTTCGGATACGGAATCGGATACCAAATTAGATATCCGATAATTTGAAATTTTGTTAAAAGTTGAAAAACATACACTACAAATAAAACAACATTTAGTGGCACAAAAAAAAGTGCCACTAAAGACCCCCTCGGCAATCAGCAGCACAAAAAAAAGTGTCACTAAAAGAGCTGCCACTAAAGACTTTTAGTGGCACTTTTTGATTGTGTCGTTGCAGCCCTTTTGGGTTTTAGTGGCACTTTTTTTATGCCACTATAGCACTTTTTGGTTTTTTTGACATTTATTATGTTGCTATATAATTGCTATAATTAAAAAAACATTTTTTATTTTTTTGGGATCACTTTTTTTACTACAAAACATTTATAGTACAAATTAGGTCCAATTTGTTTTTTAAAATTGAAATGAAACATTAAATAATAAAAAAATAATTAAGATAATACATGAACAACATAAAACATTACTTAATTAAATCTAACTTGTCTTACAATAATATCCTCAATATTTAAAACAAAAATAGCTTCCAAAATGCTTAATAAGTCTAAACATTGTGCTAGTAATTACACAAAATAAAAAACTATCAGACTAAATACTTGAACCATTGTCTTTTACAATGTTCACCCTTCATACAAATCGAATGTACCCATGTTTCTCTGCATCCTTAACTTTAAAGTAGTCATCATTTGAATAATTGTCTTCAACATCCCTCTATTACGACCCAGGTCAAGCACTTTCTGGATTCACGGATGATATCTACCAAAAGAGACACAGATAGAAAAAGAATGATGGAGCTGGAGTATTAACTTGCTCTCCTTAGTAATTATATGATGCCGAATCTAAATCAAATGAAAGATAAAAAGTGGGGAATGAAAAAGAAATAAAAGAAATGGGAGAACCAAAATGATGAGTAGTGGTAAAAATGACATGGTGCTGCTCAAACACTCTTAATTGACCTGTTGTTACGGGATTTTGTTGACATTCGAGCATTTAGTAATGTTAGTATAACCTGCACATTGAATGAAAACAAAATGAAACAAAAAGTTCACTTCATATTTCAAAACTGAAAACTAACTGATAATAACATTGTTTGTTGGGGCGGTAAGAACAAGATTTTGCAATAATTTACTTAATTTTCATAGAACTTAATTACTAAATTGTCCAAAAATATTTTTTAAAGTTGTAGCAAACCTACTATGAGCACTTAAAATGGCATGGTTCAAGTTTAACACTACTTATTGTCACATATTATAGGCACCTAAGTAACAGTGTTTTGTAAATCAGTAAATATGGTCAAATTGATTGCCAATTGTCTCTATTAACGAGCTTGTTAAGGAGATGAACAATATCAATGCCATCTAGCCTTATAGAAAATGATATAACTTTTATTATTTTTTCGGAGCTTAATTTATATGTTGCTCAAAAGTGAATGATATATTGACATACTCACATACCTAAAACAAAAATAGGATTTGCCAACAAGAAAAGAAAAAGTACCTCTCTTTGATCTTATTTTGAGTTTTGACTGCATTAGAACAAATAATGGTACTCACCACATTTCCATTAGCTCACCTCATAGGTTGACTGATAGTTGAAGATATATATCATGTGAAATTAGTCTTAAATTATTGATTAGATAAGAATAATCACAAAATGAAGAAGAAAAACTACGAGGTAATCAGAATATACAATACACAGATGAAGAAGAAGCACAAATTGATGCATGTTCTTTAAACAGATGCTTCGCAATCAACAAATCGACTCAAATATAATTCTTTGTGATGTCTACTGACATCCACCTCAAAATGATAGAAGGTTTCTCTAAATACACCTCTATGTGCAGGGGATAGACCATCAAGGGTAGAATCGTCCAGATTGAAAAAAAAACTCTTTAAGAACCAAAGCAACCAAAATGTGGTAACGATTACACCGCAACTTGATAAAATTCCAGAGCCAAAACCGAAAAACCAGGCAATTTCATAGCAAGAGGGGCATGGTTATACAAAATAAGAACCAAATAGGAGAATACTTCCACAACTCTAATGAGTCCTAGATTGCATAGATGAAAAATATTCTCAGAGTTATAAAAATTGGAAGAGCAAAGTTGTATTGTTAATAGAAATCGATAGACAGGAGAGGAGAGTTTATAGAAATCGATAAAAATAAACAACATTATACTGCCAAAACAAAACTTTTGATTCGAACTAACAGGGGAATCGTGGGGAAATTGAATCAAAATTGAAGTACCTTAATCTGAGTGGGTTGATTTTCTTCCTTCACAAATAAATGCTCATAACTTTTGATTCGAAGTTATGGAGGATGAGGGAACACTGAATCGATGTTGTGAAGTTGTAGGATGAAGGATACGGGGTTCTACAGGGAAAATCGATGATTGACTGGAACAAATGGTGAGGATGGCGGCATCGACTGCGTTTGGTGGAGAAGACGGTATGTGGTGATTAGGCCGCCGGTTAGGGAGAAATTAGGGTTGCAGAGAAGATTGGAGTTTGGAGACAGAGAATTAGGGTTGCCTCTCACATGATATTAGTTTTGGGGTGAGAAGCGCCATATCTAGACTTGGAGGGAACTTGGAGCGGGATCATCAAAACTAAAAATTTCAATTCAAGGGTATTATAGTAGCAGAAATAACTATGTGCCACTTAAAACATAACTATTGTGGCACAAAAATTTTTGCCACTAAATGTAATTTTATTTGTAGTGATATGAACTTTTTAAATTAAAAATACATATTTTTAAATTAGAAAGGCATATGAAGTAGTATTGGTATTTAATTAAGGGTATTATTAACATGTTTTAGTTACTAACGTTCATATCATTAGACATATGTGACTAAAATAACAAATAATGTATAAAATAAAATCAAAACTTTCGGATATCAGATATCCGAATTATCCGAAAAATCTGAAAAGCATTATCCAATTCCGATTCCGAAAAATCGGATATCCGATTTTTCGGATAATTTGGATTCAGAATTTCAGAATTTCGGATCGGAACTTCGGATATGAATATTTTTGAACACCCCTAGCGGGCGCATTAGTCGATCTGAATGACATCACTACAAACTCGTAGTGTCCATAACGAGTTTGGAAGGCTGTCTTCGGAACATCCTCCTCTAGCACTCGTAATTGGTGATACCTGGATCTCAGGTCTATCTTTGAAAAATAGTTCGCCCCTTGAAGTTGGTCGAACAAATCGTCTATGAGAGGCAGAGGGTAACGATTCTTAACGGTAAGCTTGTTTAGTTCTCTGTAGTCGATGCACATACGAAACGATCCGTCTTTCTTCTTTACGAACAAGACCGGAGCTCCCCAGGGTGAGAAGCTTGGTCTAATGAAGCCCTTGTTGAGCAGCTCGTTAAGTTGACCGGATAGTTCCTGCATCTCTGTTGGTGATAGACGATAGGTCGATTTGGCTACTAGGGTAGCCCCTGGAACTAAGTCGATTCTGAACTCGAATTGACGTTGCGGAGATAATCCTGGGAGTTCTTCTGGAAAGATGTTGGGAAAATTGCATACCACTTAGATGTTCTTTATGTCTTTTATCTCTTGGCTCACATCGACAACATGAGCAAGGAATGCACGACATTCCTTTCGCAAGTACTTCTGGGCTTGAATACTCGAGATGATACGAAGGTTCGTGTCAGGTTTGTCGCCATAGACTACTAGAGTTTCGCCATACGGCAGATTAAGGCAAACAACCTTTTCATAACACATGATGTCGGCACGTTGCAGACTCAACCAATCCATGCTGATAATGACGCCGAAACTTTTAATTGAGACCGGTATGAGGTCGATTGAAAATGAATGTCTATCTAGAGTTAGAGTACATCCTATGTATATAATGCTAGTGCTCTCAGTCTTTCCGTTATCCATTTCTACAGTGAACGGTTCTTTAAGTATTCGTGATTTTTGCTTAAGTAAATGAGAAAATTTTTGGTTCACGAAACTCCTCTCCGCTCCACTATCAAACAGTATGCATGCATAAGAGTTATCGAGGAGAAACGTACCAGTGGCCATCGTGGCATCGACAACAGCTTCCTCATGGTCTATACCCAAAACTATTCCCACTCCACCGGCATTCCCTGCCTTATGGCAGTTCCTTTTGTAGTGGCCCACCTCGCCACAACCGTAGCAAGCCTGGCCCACACCAGCGTCGGGGACTTGGTTGATTGCCCTTGCCAGAGATTTGCAGAAACGGGCAGTGTGCCCCTTCCTGTTGCAGTTAGAGCACTGCATTTCCCGACAGGGTCCGTTGTGGTGGAAGCTGCATTTGTTGCACTTCGGAAACTCCCCGCGTACTGCTTTACCGGGACAGCAGCAGCAGGTACTATTGCAGCATGAACCGTTGTGACCTGCTGCTTGTTGGCAGCTTTCTGCGCAGCGTTCTTCTTCTTTACATACCAAAATTTTCGTTTGTTATCAGTGGCTTTGGAGGGTTCTGAGATGGCTAGGGTTGTTGTTGTTGACGGGGTACAGACCCCATGGTCAATGAGCCGTTGTGCCAATCGCTTGGCACTATCAAAGGTAGCGGGGTTTGAAGCTAGTAAATTCCCCTGGAATGGAGGCACCAGCCCCCGGATATACCTCTCCACCTTCTTTGCTTTAGAAGGGACCATTCCCTGACATAGTGGTACCAGATCACTGAATCTAGCAGTGTAGGAAAGTATGTCGGAGCCCTTTATGGTTAGGCTCCAGAGTTCCTGCTCTAGTTTTTGAACTTCGCCCCTTGGGCAGTATTCTTCGATCATGAGCTCCTTTATAGCTTCCCACCCGATAGCATTTCCCACTATAAGAGATAGTGACTTGACATGGCTATTCCACCATGTCAGTGCTCGGTCCGCCAAGGTGCAGGCGGCAAATTTGACTTTGCTCCCTTCCGGACAGGAGTAGATCTCAAATATTGACTCCGTCTTCTCGAACCATTGCGAGAGGGCAATGATTCCGCCAGTTCCATTGAAGGCCCTGGGTTTGCAGCTGGTGAAGTCCTTCTATAAGCACTCTCTAGAGCACACTGGAGCTTCGACAACAGTGGGAGGCACATAAGTCCCACTCCCACTAGTACCGTTAGTGGTGAATTGTGCTAGAGCTTTCATAACAGCCGCATTCAAAACAACTTGGATAGCTGTTGGGTTGTATTGAGGAGGAGGAGGAGTTGGAGTTTGATCGTAGTTATTGGAGTAGTGCGTCTTGCTGATGAACGCAGAGGCATCTTGCGGCTATAAGATTACAAGGATAAAGATATGGTTAAGAGTTTGATAGAGAAAATGATGAGAGTGACACATGAACTAACTCTCCATAGTCCAACAAAATAAATGAGAGTGTGATTGAATATAGATCTAACACTAGAAAGATGAAAGCATTTAGATATTAAATTTCCATGAGATTAGATATATGTCAATAATACTGGTATTACAAATGTAACAAGTTTGGAAAAAATGACCTAGAAGTAGGTCTTACATCAAACCAAGATAGGAAAATTTTGACAGAATTAAGACTTAACAAGTTTAAAGTCTTATCATAGATAGGAAACTAAAACTAGAGTTTTTACATATACCTAAGTTATATCCAAAAGAGAAGTTGAGTAGGCTCTATCTACGATGAGAACCACTAGAATGAGTCCTTGATTCTGCCAGACGACGCTCCATATGCCTCATGCGTCTTTCATATGTCGCCTGCCGAGCTCGAAGTTCCCTGACTTCAGCTTGGGTTGCAGTATGATCTCTCTGCAGGGTTGCATTCTGGTTCTGAGTCCTTTCATAACCAGACTCCATATGGCAAATAAAGATGGTATTGACTCCCGCATCGGCATCAACTTCCATGATTCGGTTGATGGCCACTCTACCCTGTTCATCATTACGAGTAATCTTGCAAACCAGAATAGGCAAGACTCTATCCGCTGAGTCTCCCTCGCTCAAGTTATAGAAGCTTCGGTCTCCATTGTAAGGTAAGGTTTGACCCTGTTCGTGGCTCCATCTATTCAAGTTTGTTGCCCACAGGGGTTTGGGACCTTGAAATGTTGGACGAGGGTTGGGGTTTGGGATTTGAGCCACTGGGGGTTGGTTATTAACTTCGGGTTCAGAGTCAGAATCCTTCGAGAAGTTCTCTGCAAAGTCATCATCCAAAGGGATTGGATGATTTTCTTCTGGCTCTACATCGAGCCATCCTCCGTTATCTTGGTTGGGAAAGTACGGGTCGACGTGGGGATGGAATCCAGCCATGTTATCTATGTGAGAATAGGGATAAAAGAGATAGTTAATAAACGTACTAATTAGGATAATTATAAGATGATCTTTATCAGTTACTTCAATATTTGCATAGTGCATACCAATTACATGTAATCAAAACAGGATAGACCTTCTAATAAGTGACCCTAACTCCAAATCCACAACCAAACAAGGAACCGGAAATAGAGCAAAGATTACAGATTCTAAGTCTATGACGCTCTAGTCACATATAACCTTAGCGTATCCACCAAGCAGCTATGGACTTACTAATAAAGGCCTTTAGTTCTCAAATAAGTAATTATAGTAACACAAAATACTCCTATAGTATTTTAAGCTTATGTTCTGTTCTAATGTTTTCATTGTAGTAGTGTTGGTAAGTTTTTAGACTTGCTGCAACATCACAACCATTCCTAGGCACATGCTAATCACTCCTTGGAAAGATATAGTTGATCAGGTTATATCACTCCCAGATCTGATTATATGTTCCCAAGCCTGATTGAGTTGTTTAACAATCGTAATACTTTTGTTCTGTCTTAGTGACACGGATTTTAGTATGAACGCAGGTATGTATACTTAGTTAAATATTTTATTATTTAAAAGTATAAACTCTTGGTCAGAGTATTTTAATCCCATTGTGTTTATAGTTTGTATATTTTTATGGGTTGATATACTTGATTCACTATAAACAACGCTCTGATACCAATTTGTCACACCCCAAAACCTGAACGGCGGAAACGTTCGGGGGTAGAGGACGTCATGTACAATATCACAACCATGTATAAGAGTAAACAAGCAACAACATCATCCATTGCATTAATAATATAATTTTGATACAACTGTGTTGTGTATAGTTTATAAGACACCAAAAATATAAATCAAAATAAGAGATGAGTCTTGAACGTACTCTATCTTCTCAAAACCTGGCATCGGTACCTGTCTACTGATGACCTGAGAATACAAGTTATTTTGAAAGTGCATATCAGCATTAAAGCTGGTGAGTTCATAAGTATTTTAGTGTCATTTCTTGTATGAAAGTGCTTGTAAATGTTTGATGTAAATGTTTGTAAGAATTTGTAGTTAATGTTTATATCTCCTAGAAAATCCTATATTTTCAACTAAAAGTAACCTTCTACCAAGGCCCAAATGTTATGTGTGTTGTGTTGTTTTTAAAAGCGTATCTTTCCCAAATGTGACTATTATTACCAAAATATAGTTTACATTACTGTTTCTGTGAGAAGTTGAAAATATGAATGCAATGGTTAAATAACAATGTACAGTAGTATTGTATGTAAGTAACTACCAATGTACTAACTACCTTAAACAGTTTGTTAATTAAGGTAAAATGTGATATGATTGTAACCATACTTGATAGACTTAGTATAACACGACGCTCTAAGGCATCGAAATGGTATGACATTAGTCACCCGTAGACCTGCAGGTCGCACTGTAGCTAGCAGCAAGGTGTAAGATAGTCAATCCCGTATAGATCTATACACCAACTCACGGTCTCCCTCCAGGAGACTCTGGTTCCAAAATGTGACACAACAATTGATTTCCATGCCATGAATTAGTAGCTCACATTAATGTTATAGTGTTCTAGTGTTTGTATAGTATGTTATAGTGTATTGTATGTTTTCTCTATATTAGTGTAGTGTATGTTCTCTTTGTTTCTCATCATAGTATGTTCTCTTGTATAATGTAGTGTATTGTTTGTTCTCTTAGTTTCTCATCATAGTATGTTCGTTTTGTTTCTCATAATAGTAAGTTTGTATTGACTCATGAATGAACTGACTCTTGTATGTTTCATTATACTAGAAATAATAAGTAGTGACTTCCTAAACTATACCTATTATAGTTTACTAGTAGAGTTGTTTGTATAAATGAACATATTTGTACACCTTTGCTACCCAAAGGCATTGAACTGAATGTAGAACTTTAATATCCATATACATACACATAATATATAACTAAGATTCAAACGACCATCAGACAAACAACCGAATACCCTAAGTCCACAACCAAACAAGGAACAAGAAGGAAGGCAAGTTATCAGTCCTAAGTCCTTTCAATCCTACTTAAATAACTATATCTATACAAACATGATTTTGATAATATATTAGATTAAAAGAGTTTAATAAGGAGTTTTTCATGTAAAAAGTTTGTAAAGTGATTTGAAGTAGTTTTGTTTGATAAAATAGTAAATAGTATAGTAAATCCATATGTTTGATAGTTATTAATCACATGTGATTGATATAATAAATATAATGTTTCAACTTGTATTCCCCCCCCCCCCCCCATAAAAGCATTTAAAATCATTTAAAAGGTATGTTAAGGGGTATGAACTCACCTGTAGTGAGTGGTTTGGATGAACGAGTGGTATAGGATGCTAAGTGTCAAGTGAAGACTTGAGCACACACACGGATCCTATTTAGCATATAATGACACATATATGCATACAACTAGTGTTTAAACAACTAATCATGTAAGGAAAGACAACCTAGGGCTTAGGAAACACTTATTTTGAAGTGTTAGAAGTACAAAGGGTTGCATCTAAAGGATTTAAGGCCACACTATGGTGTTTACGGCCAAGATGGCATGACCAAGGGAGTCACGGCCATGAGTTTACGGCTGTAAACTCATGATAATTTGTGCATATGGGTGTTTTAAAGGGATTTAAAGCATTGAGGAATGGTTCTAGGTTCATGACCAAGCCTTAGGAAGAGTTTAAGGTCCAAATGCACCCATATTAAGGATTTACGGCCTAGGGAGATGCTCTTGGCCATAAAATCTTGTTGTTCTTGTGAAAAGCTTGTTTTCAAGGTGTGAATCAAGAGTCCTAACTAGATAGAAAGTATATAAGACGATACTTACGATGTTGAAGCTTAGAAGAGTAGATTTCGACCCGAAGAACTAATGTGCTCTTTATGTACTTGAGGATCTTGAAGATCTAGACCCAAAAGATGAAATTCATCGATGAATTCAAAGGTTATTCAAGAATAAGAGATGTATTAACACATAGATGGAAGAAATCACTTACATTTTTGAAGAATTGGAAGCAAGATCCTATGACACTTGAGAGAGATTTCGAGTTTCCAGACATGGAAAAGGTAAAAGTGAAGAAAAATGTCCAAGCTTCATACTTATAGCCTAGAGTTTACGTCCACCATGAGTTTACGGCTGTAAACTCATGTGTCCTGGCCGTAAACTCCTCATTGAGGGGTTTATGGCTTGTTTGTTGGTTTTGAACTTCAGTTGACACATAGAAACACTTAATCCTTTGATGTAATAGGGTTAGAATGATCAAACAGACTCTAAACAGTGCTAAAAGTTAACAGAAACACGTCTGAGTTTGACTGAATTGAATGGTTGTACAAGATAGAAATTTCGGGTTGTCACACGTAAGTCCATCCTATCAAATTGCTCTAGTGAAGGCAACCCACAAACACCATGCTACTATTGGGTCTAGCACATACCAATTATAATTATGGACTTAGACACCTTATCCAACACCTTTTTCATCTTGATTACGACAGTCGTTGTAGCCTCATCATATACCCAAAATAGTAAATCATTCAAAGAACCATCAGGTACCCACTGAGTGATAGGGATCTTTTTCGCTTTATTTGTAGGCGGCCACATAACATTCACCATAGTCTTGTTGGTGTGGGGATCAATAATACCCTTGACCTTTTTAACGAATGATGACGCAGTTTTCAAGCCTTCAAAGTTCTGCTTCGCTTTGTATTCTAGGAACCTTTTAAACGGCCATGCGTTGGGTTCATTTGTTGGATTGTGGAACGGTGCGTGGACCAGCTCTACAATATCAACTTTTGTCCACGATACAAATTCAATCTTCTTCGCATAATACTTTATGTTTCTGCTCTTTCGCTTTACAATCCACATCTTCTTATTAGCTTCATAACCCTACATACGAATTCCAGAACAATCACCATATCTGTCAGCAAATTTTCGCTTTCCAATTTCTTTGATAAACATCTTTGGGTGATCACCAGGTGCATTCTGATAGAGTTTCTCATCAGAAGCATTTTGTCTTTCTTTAGCTTATCAACTTTTCTCTACTTCTCCCTTCTTTCTTCAGCTATGACAAGGCCAGAAGACAAAAATTGATCAAGATTAGAATCTGGGGTAGGACGAACCACAACTCTTTCAAATGACTCTGAAGCTTTTCCATCATCAGAACCAGAAGTCTTGAACGCATCACCAAATTTTCTAATTAATTTTTCTTTGAGATCAAAATAGAAAGTTGTCAGCCCGCCAAGAATGGCTTGAAGATCTAAGATCTGACTTGAAGATCTGAGATCTGATTACTCTTTTGAGAATTTTCCTTTTTCAAGCTCAGAAACTCTAACATCCAAATGGCCAATCAGAAAGTCTTTTTCAATGGACTCCTGCTTCAAAATTACGATCTCTTGTTTGAGCTCAGAAATGGTTTATTGAGAGTCTACATCACCTATGTGCCCTGATCCAATAGTTATTCCCTTTCCTCTTGACTGAGGAATAGAATCTTGAAATGCAAGTAGCTTGGCTAGCTTGGCAGATGCAGGATCGTGCTCTGGAGGTGGTGGGGCAGAAGAGCTTCCCGAGGCTAAAGTTTCCTCATTAACTAAGAAGTCGAATTCTTCATCAAACATTCGGCTTTGATCATCTTGATCATCTGGGCTGGTTCAACAATTGGGCTTTGATGATCTTGATTAGCCTCGGCTAGTTCGACATTTGAAGTTGGCTGCTGTACTGGTTTAGTAATAAGCACTCTCGGCCTTGGATCTGTACGTCTTAACTTTCTTGGCATCAAGGAAGCATTTGAATTGTCTTTATCACTCCTAGATGTAGACTCAATAGAAACATGAACTGCTTGGGGAGGCTTCCTTGCAGTTGACTGTAACTGTTCGATAAGGGCTTCCATCTATTCGGGTGTTGGATCGTTTGGTTGCTTGAAAATGTTGATTTCTTTCTCTCTCTCAGCTGGAGAAATCAAAACCTCATTGACCGACTCCTTTGATGGTAAAAACATACGAAAATCCACATCATCATCATCATCATCATAACATCATCTTCTGTCTCCGCGAATTTTCCAAATTACACCAGTGCTTCTGTTCCCTTGAAAACAACCTTTGACGCTTTCCGTACTAGTTTCATGAGTCCAAAGGTGTTTGGACCCAAGGATTTGACATCAAGAGTATCGGGGGTCCTTTCCAGCTCGGGATGCAAGGCATCAAAGATCATTTGTAAAAACTGAGGATACATTAAGAAAAGATCCTTCTTTTTCCCAGAAAGGTTGCTCTTCATTTTGTAAAAAAAAATGAAAAATTATACTCCCAGTCCATTGTTAGTGCCACAAAGGTTGATGTTTTTGTTTGGCTTTTCTCGTCCGACCCGCCCTTTCTTCCAGAGATGCAGCTAACAACAGTATGGGCCAAAAATCTCCAGTAAGCGGGAAGTAGCTTCTTAACTGTTGGAGGGAAAATTCCTTCATAATTCATTTTATTTAAAAATTATGTGATCTTGGAAGCAGGGAGTTCTATTGGGAAAGCAGCCAGATCTCCGAACTGAAGCACTTCCCGAATGACTTGCTCTACTATAATAATCTGCTTGCCTTTCACATAGGATTCAATAACACCAGCACCATCCGCTCCTGCACAGTTGAATGATGCATTCCTCTAGAAATCGTTATTTAGGTCCTTGTGTATGACTGGATTGACACATAGAGCGTGGGAAATTCTGCAATTGTTCAAACCCATGATCATGGATTTGAATTCATTGTGCGCGACAGGTGGATCCAAGAAATATCCTGCAATATTGTGAGAATCAACAAACTTCAACTGATCCACCATTTATCTGCACCAAACGAGCCAAGTAAGAACAATAAAAAATTTAAAGCTAAAATTTTATTTTCTCAAAAATTCAAATTTTGGTCAAAATGTTGATTTCAGTCAAAAGATATTGATTTCGATCAAACTTGAGTGATCTCGGTCAAAACCAAGTGATTTCGGTTGGTCAAACTTGAGATTTCGGTCAAAGGGGGATGTTTCCGATCAAAACAAGCTGTTTTCGGTTGTATTTGATCAATTTTGGTCGGATTCGGGTCAAACCGAAAACCCGACGATTCAAATTTTGAAACCCTTGATAACTTCGCTGGAAAACACCATCAAACTCGCCGGAAACTTTTGAACACCTGCAAAAACTCCCAAGAAAAGGCATAAAAACTGAAGCATGTTACTCATAAGCTATATACCAAGTTAAAATCAAAAGAAGTTTGATGATTTGAGCCGAAGATGAACAGATGAACAGTGGGTAAAAGGAGAGTTTTCGCTTAGGTTTTTGAGAGAAAAAAAAAAGATGATTTCGGTGATGATGAAAGAAGTTGAAGAACAAAAACCCTATTAAACCCCCAAAATGGGTTCTCGGCCCTTTGGGCCACCAAATTCGGTGGGTCCCAATCCATTTAACAGATCATTTTCTTTAATTCGTTTCTTAGATTTAAAAAAATGGAAATAAAATAAAACTAAAACAAAAAAATGAATGAATGCAAATTAAAAACAAAATAAAAATAAAAAATTTAGAAACAAAAATAATTGGTGATTGACCAGAGTTTTTTCATATTAGTGATTGACCAGAGTTATCCATGCAAGTGTGTGCTAATAAAATTAAACATTATCACGATCAACATGACTTGTTAATTAGGAAAATTGAGGACCTTAAATATGAATGATATACTCTCAGAAATGCCCAAAAACCCTTAAAAGAAAAATCAGAGGCCCAAACCAAAGATCTAAAAAGAATTAAGGAAGAATACAACACTAAATGTGAACATTATGATTATGCTCAAGAAAAGATTTACAATCTAACTGTTGAGCTTGACACATTGAGAATTAAGTTTGAAAATGTCGATTTTAATTTTAAAAAATTTGATGTGTCAAGTAAGAAAGTTGATACAATGATTCAAAAGCAACTAAGATGGCAAGACAAAAAGAATGTAGGTCTAGAGTATAATAGTGTTCCTCCTCCATTCAATGATAACTACACTTTTACTCCTATGACTGAGGAAGAAAAGGCAAAGGAAGCACACCTACAGTATGGCAAACGTACTGTAGTTGAGACAGTAAATAATGATAGTGTGAATGATACTAATGTTTCTACCTCATGTGCAGATAAGGTCACAGTGCAAGATGAGCATGAGCAGACCAAAAATAATTCTAGTTCTGCTGAAAATGATTTAAAAACTTGTGATGATGATACTCCCACTCTTGAAAAATTCAAGCCACAAAAATCTGTTAAACAGCCTAATAAATGTTCATGTGGTTGTGCTTATCATATAAATTAACAAATCAACTATTTAACAATTGATCTCATATTAATTTATTGTTCACATAATAAATTAACAAATCAACTATCTATTTCTAATTAATATATTAATAATATAATATATTAACAAATCATTTTCTCATAATTTCCAATTAGTTTATTAATCATATAATAATCTAATAAATTATCATCTCTCTACAAATGTCATTCTAATAAAGTTCTAGTTATGAGGAAACCCTAAAAAAAGACTTTGCTTCTATTTGTAAGTTTATATCAATTTAATTATAAGCTTAGACACCTTAATCCAACAGTAACATCCATCCCATTTCTATCAATGTTCCATCTAGTTGGTAGTCAAGCGACACAAAAACCTTTACCTTTTGAAGCACCTAATTTTTCCATCTAGTAGCATGCAAAGCATCCAACAACAATAAATAACCTATATAGTGTTGCACCCCTATATTGTAATTCCCAACGAGCACTAACCACACAATCTCGAAAAGGAACAACCCCACACCATACCTCTTTCCAAAACATTGTTTCTTGATCGTTCCTCAGTTTTTTTTCACAAAGTGTTGGGAATAATATCTTTATCATGCATTTTTAGTAGCCTTAGCAATCCTCGACCACACCTACTAAACTAAAGTGGAGAAATAGCACCATCCAACCCTATTCCTAAGAGCGTTTTTCTCATTCACCAAACTCCGCCTCCATCTTTGAAAAAGAGCACACATGAAACCTTCCAAGCTTCTATTCTCAATATAATCTTTGTCGTTGGAAATAATAACCAAGTCATATTTCACCCGACGCATTTTTCTCTTATGCTATTCATCGTACTAGAAATTTTTTGAGCTGAATGATTCCAAAATTCATCTTTTTGGTGATAAGAATCAAGGAAATAAACATGTAATAGTGACCAAGGGATCTAAGCACCAAACTCAATAACATCGAGAGAACCATTATGGAAAGCATTTTAGGTGTTGTTTGTTTTTTCTGAGGCAAAATGCTAGTCTGCAGACCATATTTGTAGACCTCTGTAGTAGAAGAGGTGGACCAAATGTCTACAGTCTGAAAGAAGAAGACCGTTTGCTTTGTAATGTCTGTAGATTGCTAAAATCTACTAAAATCTAAAAAACTCATTTTTCTTAAACTTAAAAGAGATTTTCAATACTTTTATGACTTTATTATAGATAATTAAAAAATCTAGATCAAATTTTATGTATTGTTGTATAAAAATTGAAAATAAAATGGTATGAATTAACGATAAAAAACCCAATAAGCTTTAGTCACTAAGTTATGTCTAAATATTGTAATTAGGGATCAAATAATTTGACATATAAAATAGAAGTAGATAAACTTCAATTTTAAAATGGAAGTTTCAAACGGTTCATTTTATTTTTTTAATTTAATCAATTAAAAACTAATCATAAATGTTTTTCCTAATAAATGATTGATACTTTATTAAATAATGTTTATAAAACTTGGCACAAAAAATATAAAACAATATTAAGATTTTTTTTTTTTTGATATTTATGCTCCAACACCTAGTAATGGAATTAAATGTCTATTTATAAATTTGTTACAATGGTCATGCGTGTGGTCGAACATTTTTTCTTTAAGTATTATAATTTTTTTTTTCAAATTGTTTATCATAGATAAAGTTGGAAAAAATCTAAGTTTGAAAAAAAAATAATAAACAAAGATGTATATGTTTTGTTACGCTAGAAGATGTTTAAAGATGTTAGAAAACTCTTGTTTATTTCTGCGTCAAGAAGAGGAAACACATACATTTTTAGGTCTCTAGTCTTCAAAAAAAAATCAAAGAGTTTGCGAAGGTTAATGTCTACTCATGGTGTGTGCGGCGCAGACAAAAGAGACCAAGAAAATCTATAGACAAAAAACAAACAACATCTTACTTTCCGTTTAGACGGTTTAACACAAAATCTTTGAATAATTAGTTTCCAACCCCACACACAACGCTGCCACATCGTCATGTTCTCTCCATAACATCTAAAGGAGATGTTTTCCATTTTATTAAAACAACGTTGAGGAAGAAGAAAAGAAGAAAACGGAAGAAGGAATAAAGAAAAACGGGCTTTAATGGTGTTACACCGGCAACGGGAAGCAGCGAGAAGCCAATGAGGTGCAAGGTTGGTGGCGTTGAGGTGCCTCCACATAGGAAAAAACGCCCCTTAACGGGCCCATGCCTTGCAACCTAAAAAGTAGACAAAAGAGAGAGGTAAATATCGAGGCCGTTGTTACGACATAGGCGTGGGCAAAAAAATCGGTTCAGGAACCGAACCGGTAGCCGAACCAAAACTGGTTTAGCCCTAAATTGGTTCACGTAAGAACCAAATCGATAGTGAACGGAACCACCGGATTGGACCAATTCGCACTTTGTACCCTTGAGACCGGTTTGGAACCGGTTTTCGAAGGTTACCTTTAGTGAACCGGTTTTCGAATGTTACCGTTTTTTTTGTCTTTTCCTACCGGCTATATAGCTGTTTGAGGCTGTTGAAAACCCGATTTTGGCTCCTTTTTTACCATATTAACCATTCCTTATAGTATATATATGTATTAGATGTTTAGCTCTCAACTTTACCTTAACCAAACCTCAAAAAACCTCTCTTAGTTCAAGAAACACTCTTAATTCAAACAATGGATTCAGCTTCCGTTGGTGTTGGAGATTCATCAAACAATCTTACCGCTGTTAGCATCACATAAACAAATAGAAATTCGGCTATTTGGTGCAACTATGATTTGTGTGTAATGTCGAACAATATAAATGTTGGGGGAGTTGAGACTTTAATTGAAAATATTTGTTACGATTTGGTTTATTGGATGATGACATGGATTATGCATCAAAGGAAGTTTCAAAATTTAACAAAGTGTTTCAAAATTTGTTTGAAGTTTATTTAACAAAATCTGGTTCAACAAACATTAATGACATGATGCAAAATACGGGGGCATCCGGATCCACTTCTCATCAAAATAACAAAACAATTAGGCTTTATAATACTTTGAGGAATGAAAATTCCAAATGAGCTCGGTCTAACACCCCTAGTAGCGAGCTCGGAAGGTACATTGGTTCCGATTTCTTGTCTCAAATGAGTATTCAAGAGTTTGAAATTTTTGATATTTTGGCTTGGTGGAAAGGAAAGGAAACCCAATTTCCGATTCTAGCCATTATGGCCTGTGATCTACTAAGCTCCCAAGCTTCTACGGTAGCTTCGGAATCGGCTTTTTTTGTTAGTGGCATGGTAATATCACCAAGAAGAACAAAACTAACCCCTTTGTCGGTGGAAGTGTGCATTTGCTTAAAATGCTACCTTGATGGCGTGGAACAGATACAAGACATTGAAGTACTAGAAGACACATCATTGCATGCCGAAACACGAGTACATGAGGAAGAAGTAGCGATGGGAATGTCGGTGCCACTCACCCTAGAAGAGATCGAGTATGAGAGAGGATTACGCAACGACATGGCGGATGACGAATAAATACAATGACTACGAACTTGGAATGAAGACTATGACGACAACAATGTTTTAGATTTGAATATGTATTAGTTTGACAATTTGGAAGTTTTGTGTTTTTATGTTTGAAGTTGTATTATATATTTCCAATATAAAAAAACAAAAAACTAAAAAAAAATGTTGAAAATTGCTCCAAAAAATATGTTGATTCAAGTTGAACAATTTTGTACATACATTATGTTTTTGTATATATATACAAACATCAAATTTAAAACCAAAAAAAAAAGGTTAATACATCAAAAGATATGTATATTATTAAACAAGAAACAAAAGAAAAATAAAAATAAAAAGAATCTTTTGCCATATATATGGACGTGTATATGTAATATGTGTGTATTACCATAAGGCTTATGCCTTCCCAATTCATTCCACCCAAAAAAACCTAATGTGAAGCCCAATTTTTTTTTTTATAGTTAAATACAATCAAAAGCAATATAATCTAAACAAAAAAAAACTCATTCATATTTTACACTTATTAGCCCAAAAACGAAAAAAAAAAATTTAAAAACCTTATATGCGTCGAAACGGTTTTTGAACCGTTTACATATGTTTGGATTTTTTTGGGGCTGGACCAGTTTGGAACCGAACCAGTTTCCGGGTGAACCGGTTTTGACTAAGTTGACCAGAACCGAACCGGTTTGTGCATGTCTATCGCAGAATAGCCTCAAATTCGTGGGCCATCAGAGACAGCGTGTCATTCCTAGCGTGATTGTTTGGCCACATCAGCTTCCTTCAAACAACAGAGTGACGACACATGGTTTAAGTGCGAAAGAGAGTTACATTCCTAGGAATTTCGATGACCACATTGTATTTAAAAAGCAAAAAATAAGATGGATGGAAGATAAACATTTTTATCAATTTGTGGATGTTTTGTGTTTTACTTTTGTAATGGTGACGTATGATCCTTGGGTATATTGTCGACGTGGTTTATATAAAGTGTTTGTTTATGAATCATGTAAACTTTTATATTTCCAAAAAGTGTTGTGGCCATGCGTATAGAATTTTGGTTTTGTGGCTTGGATTAAATAACCCGAATTGCTAAATAAGCCACTTATAGAAAAATATTAACAAAATGAACTTTTTTTTGTTTAGAATATATATATATATATATATATATATATATATATATATATATATATATATATATATATATATATATATATATATATATATATATATATATATTTGACATTTTTTATATGTATTTTACCGAAATTACCTATGAGTATGGAATAGAAGCAGTCTAGACTAACTAGAAATATATAATATGTGTATTTTTTTCTATTTTATAGAGAATACTTTATACTTATGTCTAAAATGACAATTTTAAAATGTCTAATGCAATATTCTATTTACAGTCATATTTAACATTTGAAGGCATTATATTATTGTATCTATTTTTTATTTCTTATAAAAAAAAATACAAAATGGCCAATGGTCTAACGGTAAGAAGTGACTCTCTCATATGAGAGATCATGAGTTCAAGTCTTGGTGGAGACATAGGTGGTTGTTTGAGAATATGTTAGTTAGTTTCCATTTCAGAAAAAAAAATCTAATTGAAAAATAAACATTTTTTTGGAAATTGTCCATTGTATTTTGAACTTGTATTGTAAGTCCGGACGGTGTGGGTGAGGGAAAGGGTGCGGGAAGATTTCCCTCTCACCTGAACACCGCTCCATGACTGAGGGAAAGGTGGTTATGAAGCTCATTGCCGCACTCTCTCTCATATTCCTATTGGCTAACTTTTTTTTTAATACTTATTAAATTATATATCTACTAAAAATTATAAATAATATATCAAAACTCATGGTTTTTAATTCCCTACAAAATGAGTATAATAATTGTAGAAAATATATACTTAAAAAAAATAAAAAAAAAATAGTGAAAGAAGATTGCTACCCATTCCTTGGGTTTAGGTGAAGAAAAGCAAAATGACAGAAAATGTGTTGTCGCCTACAAAAAGGTGATGGGAGTTTACCACCCACACCCTTGGTCTAAGTTGTGTTTTAATCTAAAATATACTATCTTTTATTAAAAAATACATTTAATGTACCATAAATTAACCCGAAATGTAATAACCAAAGAAATCATCTTAAAATAAAAATGATCATTTCAATTAAATTATCCATTCCTTATGGTCATCTTTGTCGATCTCTTTATAAACGGGCACTTCTCATAAACAAATGAGTTACAAGTGATAAAATCCATTGTTTAATTAAATAAAAAGAAATCCACGACAAAATAAGAAACTTACAAATAGGTTGGTTCATATTAAATTACATTTTTTTAGAACTGAAATATGTATTTAAAAAATATTTAAAAACGAAAAAAGAAATCCAGGATAAATTTTATAATCTTCACAATTTGATTACCATTTAATCTATGTTCTTATCCGAATCAAAAGCATCCCCTTTGAATCTTTGATTTGGAAAAAAAAAAAAAAAAAAAAAAAAAAGCATTTTAGAGAGTAAAGTATGTATACCTTACCTTCAGTTTGATCATCCCCTACTTCTATGGCAAGTTCAAATAAGTTGCGAATAATACTTAGTAATATTTTTGTTTTAGTTAGTTAAAGTTAATATTTTGATATTTTGATCAGTAAATTATATAAAAAATGTCATTTTTTTAACTTATTAACTAGATTGTACGTGGTTAAGTATTAGGCGTTCAAAACTCTATGATTTAATCAGAAGATTCGGACATGTAGTCCCTTACATGAAACAAGTAATATTTAACATAATATTTAGGGGGTGTTTGCGACGGATTTTTAAATAGTTTATTAACTTTTTAGGTATAAGTCCATATATTATATGGGTTTACTTAAAAAAAAAATTAAATATAAAATTTTAACAATTTGAAAAGTTTGAATTTATAAGAAAAATAAGAAATCTTTTGAATTATTAAAATTAATAAAGCTTTAGTGTATTGAATACATTACATATATAAACTATTTCTAATAAATACTTTACATATGTATTACCTAAAATATTAAATGTGGAATTTTAATTTAATAAAATGAAAAATACAATAAAATAACAAGTAAAAAATAGAAAATTTAAAAATTTTAGAAAATGTCATGTATCCAAATGAAGGAGAAGATGACATGTGGCAAAAAAAACTTTTATTTATTAGAATAGATTGAATTGATTTTTTAAAAAATCAATAAATTAAAAAATGTTTGATAAACAGTAACTTTTAGTGAAAAAAAATGATTTTTTTAAAAAAAACCAGAAATTTATGGTTTTTCCAAAAAGATAATAAAGAATTTGAAAAACAATCTCAAACACATTATTTTTTTTATGTATCAGTGTATTCATTGTAAAAAATAGTCTTGTAAAATATTCCTTTACATGCTTAGTTATTGACAAAGAATATAGATTCTTCACGAAAGTTGATTTTGGTACACCATATGCAAAGAATTGATTAATCATTTGTCAAAAGAAGATAATTAATAAAAGGTGAATATTCACATATTAAAGTATTAAACGGGATAAATATAAGAATGTGAATCCTATAGCACTGTCTAATTTCTAATATCGTTTGTAGTCTAAAAAGTCACAGTGTACATCCTCCTTATTAAATGAATGTTTTTTTTATCACATGTCTTCTTCTCTTTCATTTGGATACATGGCATTTTCTAGAATTTTTTAATTTTTTATTTTCCACTTGTTATTTTATTGTAATTTTCATTTTATTAAATTAAAATTCCACATTTAATATATAAAGTAATATATATGGAAGATATTTACTATAAATGATTTATATATGTAATGTATTCAATGTATTAAAATCTCATTAATTTTAATAATTTAAATTTTTTCTCATTTTTCTTATAAATTCAAACTTCTCAAATTGTTAAAATTTCATTTTTTTTTAAATAAACCCATATAATACATGGGTCTCACACCTAGTGTTTATGATGCCAAACGACCATACACTTAAATTGGCAATTGTTCGAATGATTGTGACTTGAATATAATAAAGTTTAAATATAAAAAAACCACCTATTAAACATTGTAATTGAAAAAAAAAAACTAGAAATATATTAAAAAATGTTGATTATGATCAGCTGGGTCATCAATGTATCTTCATCAGGTCGATTTTAAAGATGTGTCGGATGTATGACGATACAATTCCTATGTCAAGAAAGGGACCAAAATTTTGATTCATCACTAATATTTTTCTATTCTAATGCTATTTATCATTAATATGTCGCTAATCCAAAATTTTAGGGATCATTTTTTTCCTATTTGCATATGGCTTTCAAAATTAACGGACCGACTTTGTGTAATGTCTCAAAACTCAAAACCAAAAATTTTCGTTTTTATATTAAATAAACCATCAATCAAACATGTTTGTCAAAACCATAAAGTATTAAGGATATGTCAAATAACATCCCAAAAGTATACCAAAGTCAATTAGTGGGAAAATCATGGTGTGTGCAGTACGATCATCCCGAGCTCTTCCCTTTTGATTCTGAAGTATCTAAAACAGAAACTGAAAACCGTAAACATAAAACTTAGTGAATTCCCAAAATACTACATACCATATATATATATATATATATATATATATATATATATATATATATATATATATATATATATATATATATATATATATATATATATATATGCCCGCTCAAGGCTGTGTCGGGTCTGTTTCACCCCCGAGTCTATTTTAACTCATGTCAACATAAGGCTGTACCGGGCCTATTTCACCCCCGGTTCTATTCCACCCCACATACGTATAGCAATAAGGCACACAGACATACCACACATATAGCAGGAGTCACAAAGATTACAAGCACATGCAATCCCTAATGTCCTAGAGTATAGTAACCAAACTCACCTCAGTCTGCTGTCAGTCAAATAGTTGTTCGACTACTGAATCGGAGAATCCCCACACTAACCAATCAAATAAATCCCTAATTAATAATTGGGTCATAAATCATAATCGGGACTTTAAACAACTAATCTCGATCCCCAGGCTAAAAGACCATTTTACCCTTCCCTCAATTGGCCAAAAAGTCAAGGCCCAAACTCAATGGCACAAAAGCCCAAATAATAGCCCAATTTATAAAGGACACTCAAAGCTAAATATAGGCCCAAATCCAAGAAGGCCCAAGCTCTGACAATAGTTTACAATTAGAAAGTCGTGTGCCCCAACAGGATCCAAAACCCGAAAGTCCAAAGGCGGCCCAACATCAAAGCCCATGACCAGGTCGCGTATGCTACGCGTTCCCCTAGTACGCTCGGCGTACGCCCCTTCAGCCACTTCATCCACTAAGTCCTTATTTCTTTACACCGAATGTCCAAATTTCAAATCCATGCCTTGGGGAACATCTTAATTAATAAAGTCACTAACTTGGTGCCTTTGCATGGCTTAAATGGACCCAAACATTAGCATCCTACTTTCACTAAATGTAAAACCGAAATTTTCAAAACAAATTTTTTATTCAAAATCATTTATCTCATTAACACTCTTCACAAAAATCACCATTTTGTTTAATTTACAATACATGACTCTTTTGTCCAATCAAATAATAAACAAGGATCCTAAAAATAAACGCTTCCTCTGGTGTGTACAATCGAGTCGGTGTCGTCCCGTGATACTATGATAACCTGAAACACATAACACAAAACACTGTAAGCACGAAGCTTAGTGAGTTCCCCAAATACCATTCTAACACATATTAGCCACTCGAGGCTATAACTCTGTTGACCCTCCGGTCAGTGTGTCTCAGTGGGACCCTCCAGTCCCAGCTCTCTATGGGCCCTCTAGCCTAACTCTATGGACCCAAGGGTCCTAACTCTGAATCATGCATATCACAATAAATCTCAACATATAAATAGCATACAAATATACTGGCACATAATACGAAAAACACCACGTATAGCACATATTAGCCACTCGAGGCTATAACTCTATGGGCCCTTGGGCCCTAACTCTACGGACCCTCTGGTCCTAGCTCTATGGACCTTCTGGTCCTATCTCCGATATATACACAGCATAAATCACATAGAAATAATGCGGTGCCACACATCACATACAATAACTCTGTCACATAACTCTGTTACCACACTAGGTAAAGTATAGTGAGAAGACTCACCTCGGGTATCTTGGTAAATCTCTGACTCGGTAAACGCTGGCCTAGCCTCCGCCTAATCATATGAAATAAATACCCTTAATAAAATTCTCAAAGGCTAGACTATGTCCTCTTATGACACTCTCAGAAGGGTAAAAGACCATTTTGCCCCTCTCATAACTCAAAAGGTCCCATAATAGACCATACCCTAAAAGTTAACCAAAAGTCAACTTCCCGGGTTACGCTGCGCGTACCAGATGTGTACGCTGAGCGTACCTGGCTGCATCTCAGAAATGGGGAACGCCACCCAGTACGCGGCGCGTACTAGGGATTACGCCCGACGTACTCCCCTGCTTCAGCCCTTTTGCTCTTGAGGTCTTAAACAGTTAAGACCTACGTCCATATTTTAGATCTAACCCCATCTAAGCCCCTTAATCCATAAAGTTGATGACTTTAAGCCCTTGCATGGCTAAACAAGTCACTATCTCCCAAAATGATCCATCCTTCAACTCTAGAAGGCTTAAAACACATGCATGACTCCAAAGTAACATCCAAGATGGGAACTTTATGGCTCTAAATCACTAGTAACACTGAAAAGGGACAGATCTCGGACCATGGAGCACTTTACACTCATAAAGTCTCCACCTTTGGGGTTTTTAGCCCTAAAAAGGACACATACAACAAAAACCAAAAGAAAAGGAAAGTTTTGAACTTTATACCTCCAAGTGTAGCCCTTTCCTCTGCAGATCTCAGATCCAAAATGGCACCTCAAGCTTTAGCCCCCAAGAACTCCCTTCCTTCTTCTTCACTAAGCCACTAAAGCACCAACAAGCTCAAATCAACACTGTCATACCCTAAGAATGATGGGGCTCTCTTTTAGGGTTTCACTCGCTGATATGGAGGCTAAGGAATGAGCCATAACACCCTTTAAATAGTGCACAAGGAGGATTAGGGTTTTGCACCTGGGCCGGGTATGCCCGGCGTAACTCTAGATACGCTTAGCGTACCTTGGCAACTCCGTGTCCAAATTAAGCACGTGAGTACGCGCAGCGTACCCCTCTGGTATGCCCAGCGTACTCACTTGCTACAAACCCTCCACTCAAGGACTAAACATGCCCAAACAATAAAGAACAAGGATCAAAGGAATATACCTGAATCTCGGGGTGTTACACTAAATGGACATATACTCATACTTGGTGATCCTCAACCATCAAGATGCTAACTTTATGGACTAGGGATCTCAAAAACATCAAGAGGGGCAACTCCTAACTGGTGGAGTGGAAGAATCCCACTAGATCTCATTCATAGGACCAAAAAGTGTCCAAAACTCCACAAAAACTAGATTTAAGTATAGAATGAGCAAGGTCCAAGCTTTTTACCTTTATGGAGTTGAAAATGATGAGTGAAATCTAGATCTACAAGCTCCTTCTTGATTAATGCTCCTTCTCCAAGCTTCTTCTTCTTCAAGGTTCACCAAACAGTCAAACACGCACTAAAACACACATAAAGGGGTCAAATCTCTCTAGATGAACTAGGGTTTCGAAATGAGGCTCAAAATGGAAATGGAGGTTGGGAAATGAGAGAACCTTGGGACATAAGGTTGCTTAAATAGGGTCCAAACCCTAAAATTAGGGTTTTCCCCTGATTACGTACGCCCAACATACAGGAAGTACGCCCAACGTACACACTCTCCTCCCAAAAATTACAATAATGCACCTAAGGACCAAAATTGCAAACTAATGACACAACAAGGGTCCAAGATGAAAAATACCTTGAATCGGGTGTTACAATTCTCCCTCACTTGAATTAGACATCGTCCTCGAAGTTCGCTGCCGCAAGTAACTCTGGGTAATGCTCCTTCATCTCGTCCTCAGGCTCCCACGTCCACACTGAACTCTTTCAATGCTGCCACTACACCTTCACAAGATCTAACACCTTGTTTCGCAGAGTCTTCTTCCTCCTGTCAGTGATCGCCACTAGTATCTCTATACAATTAAGGCGGTTGTACACCAAAATGTCCTCCAATGGAAACCACTGCAGAATCATCAACGAAACATTTCTGTAGCTGAGAGACTGGAAAAGTGGTATGGATCTGACTAAGCTACGATGGCATGTCCAAATGATACTTAACCCAACCCACCCAGGCTAACAGCTTGAAAGGACCAATATACCTGGGCCCAACCTGGAACTCCAAGTCTGACCATTGTTTATTTGCGTAACTCTTATGTCGGCTTTGTGTTGTCTGTAGTTTGTCACGAACCTGCTGAATCGATTCTATCATCTTGAGTACTACCTCTGTACTCCCCATGACCCGTTGACCGACCTCACCCCAACATATCGGGGTCCTACACTTCTTCTTGTAGAGCATCTCAAAAGAAGGTCGATCAATGCTGGAATGATAACTGTTGTTATACGAAAGTTCCGCCAAAAGAAGAAACGTATCCCAACTACCGCCAAAATACAATACGCATGCTCGCAGCATGTCTTCTAATGTCTGGATAGTCTGCTTACTCTAACCATCTGTATACGGATGGAAAGTCGTGCTGAAGTGCAAAAGAGTACCTAACTCCTCATGGAATCTCTTCTAGAATCCGGAAGTAAACCGAACATCCCTCTCAAAGACCCCAAAACCGGCACCCCATGCCATGCTACCACTTCTCGAATGTGGATATTAGCCAGTTTCTTCCTGACATTCTAATTGGAATAAAATGCACACTCTTGGTCAATCAATCCACGATGACCCATATTGAATCCTCTTTGCATGCCATCCTAGGAAATTTGATGATAAAATCGATCGCAATCTCTTCCTATTTCCAAATGGGGACTTCCAACGGCTTCATTTTGTCATGGGGTCGCTGATGCTCAGCCTTGACTTTCCTGTAAGTCAAGCACCTCTCCACATACCAGTCTACGTCTCTCTTCATACATGGCCACTAATAATCAGACTGAAGATCTGTATACATATTTGTCGCTTCGGTATGAATAGAGGATCTCGACTTGTGCGTGTCCTCCATCAAAACTTGATGCGCACCACCCCGATATGGAATCTACACCCTTCGTTGAAGGGTTAATAATCTTCGGATATTAAAATCGAAGAAAGCCATCTGACCCGCTATGCGCTCGCTCTTCCGGTGCTCTTCCTTCATAGCCTCAACCTGAACCTCTCAAACCTTCTCTAAGAGTGGGGTAATTACGGTCATCCTCAAACACACATCCCTGGTCGGGGCAACAACTGCCTTGCGGCTGAGAGCATTGGCAACCACGTTGGCCTTCCTGGGTGATAAAGGATCTCACAGTCATAATCCTTCACCACATCCAACCATCTACGCTGCCTCATATTTAAATTTGGATGATCCATCAGATACCTAAGACGCGTATGACCCGTGTAGACAGTACAACCGACCCCATAGAGGTAATGTCACCAAATTTCAAGAGAGAACACCACAACCCCATAGAGGTAATTCGCCTCTTGAGGATTTAGCTGCCTTGAAGCGTAAGCAATCACATGACCCTGCTGCATCAACACTGCACCCAAACCCGTGATTGATCAGTACACCACAAAATCCTCAACACCCTCTGGCAGGGTTAGAATTTACGCCTCACACAATCTTCCTCTTAGAGTCTCAAAAGCTGCTTGTTGCTTAGGCCCCCAACAAAACGTGACAATCTTCTTCGTCAACCAGGTCAAAAGAATCGTTATCTTCGAGAAATCCTAAATGAATCTCTGATATTAACTTGCCAATCCAAGGAAACTCCGAATCTCAGATGGATACCTCGTAGCTTCCCACCTCATCACTGCTTCGACCTTGGCCGGGTCGACCAGAATATCATTCTGGTTAATAAGGTGGCCCAAAAAATACACCTCGTGCAACCAGAACTCACACTTGGAGAACTTCGCATATAATCTCTCCCTCCTCGGAGTCTCCAATACCTCCCTCAGATGCTCCTCATGCTGTTCATGGGTCTTGGAATAGACCAGGATGTCATATATAAACACAATCATAGACCAATCCAACATGGGTCTGGATACGTGATTCATGAGATCGATGAATGCGGCTGAAACATTGGTGAGCCCGAAGGGCATCACTACGAACTCGTAACGACCATAACGAGTTTGAAAGGAAATCTTCTGCGTATCCTCCTCTTTGACCCTCTTCTGATGATAACCCAAACACATATCAATATTGGAAAACAAAGATACACCCTGGAGCTAATCAAATTCACCGTTAGCTTATTCAGCTCTCGATAGTTGATACACATTCGATGCGACCCATCTTTCTTCTTCACAAACAATATTGGTGCTCCCCATGGTGAACTACTAGACCGAATGAATCCCTTTTCTAATAGCTCCTGCAGTTGTGTAGATAGCTCTTGCATCTCTGTGGATGCTAACCGATAAGGTGATTTGGCTATCAAAGTCGCACCTTGAACCAAATCAATCTGAAACTATACCCACCTCTCCATAGGCACTCTAGGAAAATCCTCTATGAACACATCCGGGTATTCCCAAACAATCGGTACATCACTTATCATCGCCTTACCCTTCTCTCGGGTATCCATCACATAAGCCATAAATTCGGAACAACCCTGCTGAAGATAGCGTCTGGCTCTGGCTGCTGAACAAAGAGATGGCCCACGCTGAACACCCACTCCCTGAATCACTAACTCTCCCCCACTTTAGGTCTGGATACGCACCAAATGATGCTCGCAATCAATCATTTCCCATTGGGGCTCAACCAATACATCCCTACAATAACCTTACTCTCACGAAAAGGAATGGGAACCAAATCAATTGGGTAACGCTCACTAAACAACTCAAGTATACAACCCCAATGAACCCTCGATACTCGCACAGGTCGATTATGAGCAATTTCAACCTCTAATGGATACTTCAGCTCCACTGGAGCATCGACAAATCTCTTGCTGAGCGCAAGAGCTACAGAGGATAGGGTAGCCCCCAAATCAAATACAACCAAAGCAAAGATATCGTTCATAAGGAACGACACTAAAAGCAAAACACAGATATAAGTAATGAAAATCAATATAAATAAATAGGTAAGGAGAAAAACATACCCGTCACCACATCAAGTGCTACGCGAGCCTCCTCGGCTATCAGCTGGAATGTCGTGCTCCTTACAACATACACCTCTGTCTTGCCCTGACGGCCATCTGTAATCTTTAAGATCCCCAGATTGGGTGTTGCAGCTAGCCTGCCGCTGCTAAACTCGGACAATCAGCCTTTTGTGGCACCTCTAATTACAATGAAAGCAAATCAGACTCGATCCCTAGTTGGTGGTTGTGTAATCCCGGCTAAAGTGCCCAGCCTTGCCACACTTATAATAGTCTGATCCACCCCCTGCAAGCTCCCTCGTGCGTCTTGCCGGACTTGCCATAGTGGCCCCGACCCTGTTGGCCCGTCGATCTCGAATCAAAAACCTTGGGCTTCTTGCCCGAACCCTCAGAACCTTGAACCTGATATTACATCCTCTTCTTCTCCATCTCCAGATCAATATCCCTCTCTGGCTCGTGCCACCATATCATCTAGTGTCTTGCAATTGGATCTGCTCACAAACTGCCTAATATTGCTCCTCAACATATCATGGTATCTTGCCTTCTTCATCTGCTCGTCTGCCATGTACTGCGGATCCAATAATTCCCTCTCATAGAACATAGCGGTGATCTCCGACACCGTCTCAGTATTCTGGCGAAGGTCCTAAAACTCACTCGCCAACTGTTGGACCTCAATCACAAGTGTAAATTCAGCTCAAAACCTCCTCACAAAATCCTCCCAAGTCATCGGCTGAATCGCCTCACCTCCCAAGGCATGTCCAATCTCCTCCCACCAATCTCGAGCTCTTTGAAAAAAAAACAATGCCTGCTTGCAATCGGGTCCTTCTTCCCGAAGCACTTTGGTGCCCCACTTACTCGAAACTCTCGAAAAGTCAAATAGTGGGCTCCCATCATCGCCACAATCTCAGAACGAAAAGCGCCAGAACCCGAACCATTATCGGTACTATAACCATTCTCATAACCTCCTCAAGTGATGACGATACTGAAAATAAACCATATAAACCATCATAATATACTCAAAGAATCCCGCATTCAACAATCTTCTTGGTATCATCGTGACTTTCCTTGACTTGAGTACGGATCCTCTGCTTCTAATAGTATGGTCCCAAACTACCTTCCACATCTATCCTTACTTTCCTCACGGATCGCCTCAAATTCCCCAAGTTACTTCCCTATCAATCCAAACGACCTCTAGCAAAGTAAAGCTCTCGACAACGAATCATATCCTAGGTTTTCCTAGGGCTACCACCACACCACTCCTTGCCATCAGCTGCAGAAAGAACTCCCTATAACACCCTCTAACTAGCTTACGAACACAATTACATATCACCAACAATAGATAATTATTTGAATGAAGGGTCTCACCTTACAACAATTGGAGTCAAACAAGAGTTGCGCAATAGGGTTAAACCTAGCCTTATAAAATTATCTAATCTTAGTAATATGTAACATAGCATCTTCACTTACTCGTTAGCTGATATTAATGGGAACTCCTAAAAGTACAAAGCAAGTAGCATTTAAGCATTGAGTAATCGGAATCAAGGCATAACCTAAACATGCCATCCTATCACAGACTGATTAGTACTAGCATATAAGTCTACAAGCTCATACAGTGGCCATATAAAGGCATCTCTCCTAGCATTCTATCATGCAATCCTGAGCAGATCCTTAGCCCTAATCTAACATATGATTCATAGATTCTTATTTCAAATCATATCACTAAACATGTATGGGTATTTTAGGAAAACTTACTTAAGCTCGGTTGATTGCATGCACGACACCCTTTTCTTTTATTAAAAATTTCTTTTATAAAACATTTCTTTTAATGAAAATCTACCAAATCCTCGGTTTAAGTTCAGACACACCTGAGAGAATTCCCGAATCCTTCAAACCAAATCTCTAATACCAACTTGTAACGTCCCAAAACTCAGAACCAAAAATTTTCGTTTTTCTATTGAATAAACCATCAACTAAACATGTTTTTCAAAACAATAAAGTATTTAGGGTATGTCAAATAACATCCCAAAAGTACATCAGAGTCAATAAGCAGCAAAATCATGGTGTGTGTAGTACGATCATCCCAAGCTCTTCCTTTTTGATCCGGAAGTACCTAAAACATAAACTAAAAACTGTAAGCACAAAGCTTAGTGAGTTCCCGAAAATACCGCGTACCATACATATATGCCAGCTCAAGGTTGTGTCGGGTATATTTCACCCCCGAGTTTATTTTAACTCATATGCCAGCATAAGGCTGTATCGGGTCTATTTCACCCTGGGTCTATTTCACCCCCGAGTCTATTTTAATTTATATGTCAACATGAGGCTGTATCGAGTCTATTTCACCCTCGGGTCTATTCCACCCCACATAAATATAGCAATCAGGTACACATACATACATGACATACAAAAGGAGTCACAAAGACTACATTCACATACAATCCCTAGTGTCCTAGAGTATAGTGTGGAAGCTCACCTCAGTCTGTTGTCAAACAAATAGATGCACTAAGGCTGTTGAACAAGAGAATCCCAACACTAACTAATCAAATAATTACCCTGCCCTCAACTGGCCCAAAAGTCGAGGCCCAAACTCAATGGCACAAAAGTCCAAATAATGGCCCAATTACTAAAGGACACTCAAAGCCCAACATTGCCCCAAATCCAAGAAGGCCCAAGCCCTAACAGTGGCCCATAAGCAGAATGACTTGTGGCCCAACAAGGGACCAAAACTCGAAATTCCAAAGGCGGTCCAACATCAAAGTCCATGACCAGGTCCCGTATGCTAAGCGTTCCCCTAGTACACCCGGCGGACAAGGTCGCTACACAAATTCAGGGTTCCAGACGCGTATGCATAATGTTTGCATTCGTACGCCCGATGTACACCTCTTTCAACCACTTCATCAATTAAGTCCTTATTGCTTAAGACCAAATCTCCAAATTTTAGATTCAAGCCTTGGGGAACATCTTAATTCATAAATTCACTAACTTGGTGCCTTTGCATGGTTTAAATGGACCCAAACATTAGACTTAGCATCCTACTTTCATCAAATGGACATATACTTCTAGAGTGAAACATCAAGAGGAGCAACTCCTAACTTTTGGAGGGAAAGAACCCCACTAGATCTCATTCATGGGACCAAAAAGTGTCCAAAACTCCACAACAACAAGATCTAAGTAAAGAATGAGCAAATTCTAAGCTTTATACCTTTATGGAGCTGAAAATGATGAGTAAAATCTGGATCTACAAGCTCCTCCTTGATTAATTCTCCTTCTCCAAGCTTCTTCTTCTTTAAGGTTCACCAAAAACCCATTAAAACACACAAATGGGTCAAATCTCTCTAGATGCGCTTGGGTTTCAAAATGAGGCTCAAAAGGGCAATGGAGGTTGGGAAATGATAGAACCTTAAGACATAAGGTTTATTAAATAGGGTCTAAACCCTAAAATTAGGGTTTCTCCCCTTATTACGTATGCCCAGTGTACAGGAGGTACGCCCAGCGTACACACCCTCCTCCCAAAAACTAAAATAATGCCCGTAAGAACCAAAATTGCAAACTAATTACACACCAAGGTTCCAAGATGTAAAATACCTTGAATCGGGTGTTACACTTTAACCTCATATTTGTTAGGGAGCATGGTACATACTATCTACAGTCTAATCTAGAGTCTAAGGAGGAACGACGGTGCAGGGGGGGGGGGTAAAGGAAAACTCAAACCATGAATTTACACCAAACCATGAAGAAAAACTCAAACACTCCAATCATCCAAAACACATCGAATTTTAATTTACTTGCCTCAATAATCTGAAAGTGCTTTTGCAATTCACCGGCAACAACAGAATGTTGAAAACATCAAAGTTAAATAACTACACATATATGTCAAAAAACGGTTCAAGAATCGGGCCCAAACGATGACCTCGACAATCATCCACCGGAAGTATCCCTTCGGTGACCTGTTTGAAGGGATAAAGGAAAACGGCAGCCCTAGGGTCGGGGAAAGACGTTTCCGAAGGGAACATCGTGCAAACACTTTCGGAAAATCTCGATAAACATGTTCAATTGATTAAGAAAAAATCCATATTAAAAGTGAATCAAGATGAGAACAAAAAATGCTTTCCGATATGCAAATTTTGAAAATGAAACCCCGTAGAATCTTTCGTCCGAAGGCTTCCAAACTTTTTTAACACTCAAACGAAAAATCCGCGACAATATAACAATATGTAATTTGTTTTATTAAGATCGTTTTTATTTAAGTTTTATAAAGTTTTTAATTTCTTCTGCAAATTTAATTTTATATTTTTAATGAAATTTTTATCTAATTTTGGGAATGTAATATTTTTTATATAAATTTTATATTTAAATAATAAATAATTAAATGATGTAGGTGATAATGAGTGGTGAGTATTTCTTAGGTTTGGTGTGGGAGTGGAGATGTAGTGTTGAGGTGACAACAATTTTTGGAGTGGAAATATTGTACCATACTTGATAGTATTAGGGTACAAAAAGTCGTGCATACGATTTTGACTTATGGGGACGACACAATGAGTACTGCCATTCCATCGAGTTGCATGTTCAAGAAGACGAAAGATGGCCAGGTTCATCGTCTATCTCAACTCTCTACTAGCTATTGAACAACTAGTTATTTTTTTTTTCTATTTTGTTACCTATATAAACCACTCTCAACAATTTCAAAAACCACAACAATCTTCTACGCTCTCTCAAATTTCATTCCAACTTTTTCTTTCTTTTTACCTAGATGGTTTCTGATGATAATTCTAACGTTTATGTGTGAAAAAAATATGTTGATAAAAGCAATCCCTTGGTATATGTAACATCCCATTTTCATG
The DNA here is from genome assembly GCF_051521515.1 of Lactuca serriola. Classification (NCBI taxonomy): domain Eukaryota; kingdom Viridiplantae; phylum Streptophyta; class Magnoliopsida; order Asterales; family Asteraceae; genus Lactuca; species Lactuca serriola. The sequence goes on along the minus strand of NC_136410.1, from coordinate 125,690,145 downwards.
GCCCGAAAATAACTCTTTCTTTATGTTTATTTAAAAACAGAGCATTCTTTTATTAGTACAGAATTTGTCCCAAAACATTATTAATGTGAAATGAAATCAATATCAACGCATTTCCGAAGGAATGGTTATCATTAATATTTGAAAGTTTGGGATGCCATAACTTATACAAAAACATAAACATAAACAAGTCTTATAGGCCTTACATCAATATATTTAATGGCCTAAGAACTCCTTAAATTTCTCGGCAGATTTTAACATCCATATTCTTGAACCTTCGTACCATTACCTGTGAAACAAAGACACTGAGTGGGTCAGGCTTGAGAATCCTGGTGAGTATATAGGGTTTTCAACCCACAATATTATAATTAATTTGTTTTAACTGTATATTTCGGATCAAAGAAATAACCAGATTACACATTCCTGTTTTCTCATATATTCATCTCTAGGGACCGGTCCTAAGGATCATCGCAAGCAATGGATATATAGTACTGCTTCAGAGATTTCTCAACAATATATGTCAATAACGCAACCATGAGGAGGAATAGAGTACATCACATGAACATGTAGTTCGGCACCTACACGTTGCGAGTCTTCCAGTGTTCTAGTGGAATGTCTAGAATATTCTAATGGCTCTTTATGCATGTTGTTCGCTTATATGTTTACATGACATGACTATATCTGTATGGCATTGGTATTTTGAGGGTAACTCACTAAGCATTCGAGATTACATTTAGCGATTATTGTTTCAGGTACTTTTGATGATCGCGGGAAGGCGAAGGCGTGATCGTACAGCTCCTCATATTTCATGTTTTTATGATTTGATTATGGGATACTCTGGCATTATATTATTTTGGAAACATGTTTTGTAATAATCTTGGTTTTGAAAATGTTTTAAAAAGTTTAAATTTAGCATGATTTTTATGGATGTTACAAGTTGGTATCAGAGCCTTGGTTTGAGTGAATCGGAGGAAACACTCGCGTGTCTCCAGTCTCAAACTGAGGACAAGATTATAAAATGATTTTCTTACAATGTTTTCAAAATAATAAAGGAGGATGCAATTGTACGATCAGCCAGAGCTCGCGGATAGACCCCAAAATACCTTATGGATTATTTGATTTATGTGGTATGTTTGTACAACATGCTAGTACTAGGCTAGGTATCTTCAGGAATTGCACGATAGAATTGGCTGATTATATGATGCCTAGTAGCCTAGGGTTTTCCTTTATGAAATTGACATCATTAATGTAGTTACTTAGTGTATGCATTACGGCTGTACATAATTAAGATCTTATAGCCTGAGAATGTTTGGTTTGGCCTTATTTCCTTTTCTTGTTTCATGAAGAGCTTAGGGTAGGATTAGGTATTCGAAAGTCTATAGGGTCCAGCGTTATGTATGGCTAGCATACACAAGTGATGTAGGGTTGGTGGATGTTTCATGGATGTATGGGTTTTTTTGGGATGAGTCCGCCGGTTATGAGATATTTAGCCTTCCTCTAGGAGTGTGGACTGAGCACATGCCATGCTTATGTATAGTCCTAGGGCGTTGTGATGATACTTGAGACAAATATGGGTATGTGTGGAAGGTAGTATGGGTCCGTACTACTAAAAGCACATGACCCATACACGTAGCAAGGAAGTCACAACCCCTAAGGTTTTGGTTGGGAGTTGGTTCCCGGAATATTATATGGAATATCTGATATTTTCTTGGTGTGCTTTTCAGTGTGGTGGTTACTCGAAGATTTTGTGACTGGATCCAGGTTGGGATTAGGAGAGGGCGGACAGGAGGCACCCCCAGTGCCCAAGACTATCGGTTAGATGAGACAAGACGAGATAGACGCCAGGATCCGGGAGATCCTGCAGGATGAGGTGGCTATACAGTTCCGGGCTCAGTTATCGAAGATGTTCGGGTCTATCAAGACCGCCATGGTGGAGTGTTTCGATGAGCGCTATGCAGCCCTCACTGAGGCGGCTGCCGTAGCAGCCACAACGGCTATAACGACGGCAGGGGTAGGAGCCAGTCAGGCTTTCTAGTATAGGGACTTCGATAACACGAAGCCCCATACTTTTGATGGGACTCAGGACCCCATCAAATCTATGAGGTGGCTATCTGACATGGAGGGGTGTTTCTTCACCTGTTCATGTCCTACTGACCAGAAGGTCAGATGTGTCCTGAACCTATTAAGCTCTGGGGCAAAGGACTGGTGGAGGTTGATGACTGGGGCTTGTTCGGATGATCAGAGTGATGCAGCTACTTGAGAGCAGTTCCAGGATATGTTCCACGCTCACTACATTCCACGGGTCGAGCGGGAACGACTAGCTTAGGAGTTTCTTGAGTTGAGACAAGACAGTGAGACGGTGACGGAGATCCCCCGCATGTTCACAGAGAGGGCGATGTTCTGCCCGGAGTTTGCCTCTGAGCAAGCTCAGATGACACATTATCTAAGCATGCTCAAGACTGACATCCGTTAGTTTTTTGCTACAAAACGATGTGATACCCTGCTAGAGTTATAGGAGGCCGCTAGGCGGCGTGAGTTGGAGATTGAGCTGTAGTTGAGGGAGCAGCGGCAGGCCCTGACATAGTCAGAGTCGGCGCCAAAGCGGTCTAAGACCACTGATTCTAGAGTAGGGGGCAGCATGGCCGCACTTGTGGCAAGTGCAGGAAAGGTCATTCAAGGGTTTGTAGATCGGGTAATGGATGCCGAAAATGTGGCCAAGAGGGGCATTTTGCGAGAGATTGTCGCTAGACGACCCCGGTTCAGGATATGAGGATCTGCTACCACTGTTATCAGGTTGGTCATGTGAAGACCAACTGTCCGCAGCTCGCTGCCAAGGCCGGCATATGCTCCAGCTCTCGCTACACTGAGGATTACCGACGAGAGGCAGGGTAGAGCAGAGCGCCCGAAGGCTCAGGAACGCGCCTTCCAGCTTACAACCGAGGAGGCCAGATTAGCACTAGATGTGGTTACTGGTATGTTTCTATCCCTCATCTTATTAAATATATCTATTTTATGCTTATCTGTTGTACCTGTGATTACGTACGTTTTTAGTGAACTCCTTGCCTGCATTGGTTTTATTTCACTCGGGGCGAGTCGGTCGTTTGTATCTCAGGCGTTTAGTGGGGAGTTTAGAGTTCTAGTAGGAGAGATAGATTGTCTGTTGCGAGTCTCTATCGCCAAAGAACATAGAGTTTCTGCTTCTTTAGTCTATCGGGGATGTGAGTTAGAGATCTTCAAGGTGTCCTTCCCGATCGACTTGATTCTGATTCCCATGGGGGATGTGTGTGAGATTGTGGTTATGGGCTGGCTTAGTCGTTTCGGTGCCATGATCGACTGCCAGGGTTAGCGAGTGGTGGTTTGAACCCCAAGTGGGGGAGAACTGATTGTCTATGGTGAAGGTACCAGGCTGGAATAAGGGTTTTGTTCATCTTCCAGGGCTCGACAGTATATTCAGCACGGGTATGTGGGTTATCTAGCATATGTGGTGGATACGCGGATCTGACATCAGATTTCAGTATCAGAGGTTTCAGTGGTCAGGGAGTTTGCTGACGTATTCCCGGAGGAGTTACCCAGAGTGCCTCCGGAGAGGCAGGTCGAGTTTAGGATCGACCTAGTGCCAGGTGCGGCTCCCATCGCCAAGGCGTCATACCGTTTGGCACCACCAGAGATGCAAGAGTTGTCATCACAGCTGTAGGAACTGCTGGGTAAACAGTTCATCCATCCGAGCAGTTCATCCTGGGGAGCACCGATACTCTTCGTCAGGAAGAAGGAGGGTTCACACCGGATATGCATCGACTACCGGGAGTTGGACAAGCTGATGGTGAAGAACTGTTATCTGCTCCCAGGGATGGATGACTTATTTGATCAATTGCAGGGTGCATCTTGGTTCTCCAAGATAGACATGAGGTTCGGGTACCATCAAGTCAGGGTTAGGGAGGAGGACGTGGAGAAGACCGTGTTCCAGACTTGTTATGGACATTACGAGTTTGTGGTGATGCCGTTTGGGCTCACAAATGCATCACCATTATTCATGGACCTGATGAATCGGGTCTACAAACCGATGTTCGATCGCTTAGTTATCGTATTCATAGGTGATATCTTGGTATACTCTAGTATTGACTATTCTGGAGGGAGTCGAGGATTTGGTAGTGTTTTGTGATGCATCCATCATAAGACTGGGAGCGGTTCTAATGCAGAGAGGACAGGTGATAGCCTACGTATTGTAACACTAGTCGAAATAGGTCAATAGACAATCACATATGATTATGCCAATCGTGTAATGTGATTTTGTTAAACTAGTAATGTGATAAGAGTATTATGTAGTTCATGATACATTCTAATACAAATATTAACTTTCTTTATGATACAACTCCAAGTATACGTCTATACGATTCCAAAAACATAAAGAATGTATGAATCTGACTTCGTATAAAAGAAGTTATGATAAACCGAACACTATAAATCTCTATAGTAAGAGGAATTTAAAATATACTTCGAATTAGCTATTAAAATCTAAAAGAGAGTTGTAGTACTTGTAAATACCTACGCATTCATATAAAGAACGTCAAAAACGGAGTTCGTATGAGAAAGTTACGACCTTCCGAAGATTCAGCTGTCAGAAACCCTAATCTGACTGAGCTCACGACATGAGCACAGGACTCACAACGTGAGAATTCATTTATCCATATCTTGGAATCTAGAAAATGTGTGACAAGGCTGCGAGGGGATAAGATCCAAACTCACGACGTGAGCAAGGATATCTCACGACGTGAGGAGTCACATGGCCACCTTCCGAAGCTAAGGACGCAAATGCCAAGTCTACGGGATGAGCATGCAGGACTCACGACGTGAGCCTTATAAAACTCACGACGTGAGGTTCTAAAATTCTTACTATAAATAGAAGGTCCGACTTCATCCATTCTTACACCTAAACTTCTTCTATTTCTCTCCTTTGCTGAGGCCCTCTTACATCCCGAGCCCCGACGACCTTATACGCTGACCGTTTCTGCTTAGATTACATAAAATCACGCTACCAGGGTGAGTTTCACGGCCCCACTTTCTAATATTTTTGGGGGAAAACTCATGCTAAATATCGTATATACGTTACTATTATGTCTATATGATAGTATATTAGTATCAACATAGATAGTTATAATAACCAGGATTTAGTTGTTCTAAATAAAATATTTTGAATATATACAACTATTATCAACCTGTCGGCATGTTATTTTACTAATGTAGATCTTAAGTTATGATTAGGATTCTATATATATGTTGTGTGCGATATAGTTCCAAAGTTATATTCGGAAGTTCTATATGTTAAGTTATAAAGTATGTTGCTATTATTGGTTTTATGTCAAGATAAAACTGGACATGTTATATGTTGTTATTGTTAGTTTTATGTCAAGATAAAACTAGGAACATTATATGTTGTTATTATTGGTTTTAGGTCAAATGTTATTATTGGTTTTTGGTCAAAAATAAAACATGGTTGTACTTCAAGATATAGTTGTTATACTGCCTAAATGGTATGAAGTTAGGAGTAATGTTTAAAAGCATAGTCTAGTAACTTATGGTTTTAGACATGAAAATGCTTTTGTTGTTAGAGCTATAGGAAGCCGACAAAGTCTACATGAGTTATTGTATTCATCAAATAAGATTGGGGATCTTAGCGGAAATCCTCTGAACTGTAACCGTTAATCCTGTGTGAGCGAGGAAGTCGTGTATAAATAGTATACGGGTTGACCACCCCACTTGTGACTTTTAGCTACAATTAACCAAAAACAAGTGATGAACTATCCTTTTATTTGTTATTGTTCCAGCATCGATGAAGCGTACGGTCTTGTTTCTCATGGTAAATCATGAGTGTGTTTGTTTCTCATGGTAAATCATGAGTATGTTCTATCAGAGGTATTATGTCATAGCAGCGGTTACAGGCTCATGGTAGCAAATTGTTAGAAACATTATACTTTGTTGTATACAAGTATTAATGTTAAGTATAAGTTTCCCCTTACTTATACCTTAGAATTAAGGAATTTTTTGGTATAACACTTAATTGATAAGTAAACTATTATACCTAATATACATACTAAATGTTGGAGAGTCAAAATGATACTTTTAAAACTATACTTTTGAACGTGGAATATGTATTACTTTATGGAGTCAAAACCTGTGGACTCACCAACTTTATGTTGACGTATTTTAAAATGCATGTGTTTTCAGGAACTTGAAAAGCTGGTATGTATTCGAACAAGAGAAGCTTTACTATTATCTTTCTGTTCATTAAGAAGTATACCATAGTCAGATATTATGTAATAGATACTAGGAAAACAATAATGTAACTTTCAATCATCAATAAAGGTATGTATTTTCTTTAGTGCTGTTCAATGTATGTTATATAATTGTGATACGAAGAATGACGTTACACTACCTGGTGTTGCCGCCGATGCCTGGGGTATGATAGATTGGTATCAGAGCTATTAACTATAGTGAACTAGTACTTTCTTAGGAAAGCACGTCTATAGTTTAGGACTTACTCTATTAGTTTTAGGTATGTCCCTTAGCCTATAAATAAAAAGTATTATTAATTATTCTACTAAAGGACTACTTACGGGAGCGGTGACAAGGATAGACATGTCGATTTGGGTTGCTAGATTTTAGAACAGCTATATGCTAAAATGATCCTGCCCTTTCGTCTGTCCTGACTGGCCAGAGCCTTATCAGATAGACCTGAAGTAACAAACAATAGTAAAAGCGTGAATACAATAAATAAGAATATAGAGTCATATTTAAAGACTCAGACCCGCGGTGAGAATACACCTTAATACCCAGAATGTTTTTGATCTTAGGGATTTGGATCAAATATTCCAACTAAAGTTTATATGTGCATGTATCCTATCACAACTAGGTGTAGGTGCGCAACTACATTGTATTATGATCAGATCATATGAACTATTTAATTTGGGAGTAATATTTGATAGACTAAAACTTTTTGGTGATCCAAAACATATAGGAATTCAGCATGGCACATTCAAGAGAATGGATAATCATCGAAGACACGGATGAAGAAGAGGAAGTTTCATTCCCCATGATGGTAGGCGATCCTTACTACCCTATAAATCCAACCACCTTTCATCCAATACCTTCTGACGATGGAGCACCTTTACCCTCCAACGAATGGGAAGAGAGTGAACTAATGGAAGAAAGAGAATCCATGGAGGAGACAGAGTCGGTGGCATCATCTTTACCACCACTGAACACTCTTTACCGTAAAGTTCCAGGAGGAGTAAAAATGAAACGCAAGACACGTAAATCTATACCAATATGGAAAAAGATTAAGAAGAGTCAGAAGGTGACATCTTCAGGAAGTCATAGAGTTCAAGATGAACCTGCAAGATGGGTGGCGGAAGAAAAAGCTGCCAAGATGTATGAGACTGGTCAATCATCTCGACCACATCTCCCACATTCTGCTGAAGATAACACTTTATCTTAATTGTTTGAGAAAAGTGTGAAAATTGAAGATAAGATGGAAATTGTCGAAGGGAGGGCTACTCATCTCTTTAGAAGAGTACGAAGGCTAGAAGGACAAAGGACACGAGATCAGGAATTGGTGATGGATGTCCATCATCGTATAAATTTTTCTTATAATGACATGATTACTCACGATGCCAGGATTGCAGAGTTAGAGCTCTACAATCAAACCTCAAGAAATGAAGAACGCACGGGAAGTCTTGAGCAGAGAACTCAAGCACTTGAAGAGCAAGTGGTTAATGTCATTGACCTGCTAGGTCATCACTTAGGTTTCTGGTAGATAAGCTACAACTAGTGGTTATGTAAATAGAGAAAATCAAACTAGTTAAGGAAAAAAGAGGAAAGTTTATAGCAAGGATGTAGAAAACCTTGCAAATTTTGCAATGTTTATAGAAGCTTTTCTCTTATAAACCTAAAATAAACTGATGTAACTGCTGGTAATAAAATAAAGCATACGTTACAGTAATCATTTTGTTGTCTATTATGTTTTACACTTTGAATAATAACTAGATTATTTAGTACTTGTGTATTAAATGATTAACAAAACTCATAAAATTCTTATTATTTATAATAGGAACTAAAACAAAATGCCTAGAAGGAGTAATCGGCTAAACCCTAACCGACCATTAGCACCACGACAACAACAACCGCAACCACCACCAGAAATAAAGCCCTCAATAAGTACAATACAACTTGAAGAAATCATAGCTCAAAGAATTGTTGCGGCTATTTCTAATGTCACAAGAGATGGAGTTAGAAATGAAGGCCATGTAGGAACCGCTAGAACATGTACCTACAAAGATTTTATGAATTGCAGGCCAAAAAGCTTTCATGGAAATGAAGGTGTAGTTAATTTGACGAGGTGGATAGAAAAGACAGAGTCCATCTTTCAAATAAGCTTCTGTCCAGATAATTGTAAAGTACGATTTGCAGCATGTACTTTCGCTGATGCAGCACTCACCTGGTAGAACAACCATGTGAATACCATGGGAATTTATACTGCAAATTCCATGAAATGGGAGGAGCTAAAAATGATGATATTAGAGGAGTATTGTCTTAGGGAGGAGATACATCAACTAGAACAAGAACTGTGGACCCTAACCATGAAGGGTTCAGAGATAAAAGCTTATACCTCTAGATTTAATGATCTTGTTGTAATGTGTCCAGCACTTGTAACCCCTGAATATAAAAAGATTGAGCCATATATATGGGGTTTAGCATCGCAAATTAAAGGCATGGTGATCGCATCAAAGCCTACGACTTATGACAGCACCAAGAGGATAGCTCATCAGCTAACTGTCACAGTATTCCAAGGAACAGAAATGGTCTCAAAGGCTGAGTCTCCCAAATCTAGAACAAACAAGCGCAAGTTTAATAGGAAGAATCCCAAACAATCATCTGAGAAAAGATAAGAAGTGGCAACCAATTATGCAGCCACAACAGCAGTACCTACACAACCAAAATCTTCATGGTGCAATCAGTGCAACCGTCATCATCCAGGTGACTGTTTTGTCTACATGAAGTGCAAGAAAAAAGGGCATATTGCTAGTTATTGTAGAAGCACAACACCTGCAACAGTCGATCAACAAACCAATAATGCGACAGGCCGTGGCGAAGGAAGAAAATCCTACGAATGTGGGGAGGTTGGACATATCAAGAAAGAATGTCCAAAGTTAAGGAGTCAAGGAGGCATAGGACGTGGCAGAGCGTTTGTGATCGGAAGCAGAGAGGCTATCCAGGACCCATCGGTAGTATCTGGTACGTTTCTTATAGATAATTTATATACTACTATACTCTTCGAATTTGGGGCAGATCGAAGTTTTATAACTCCAACATTTAGAAAATTGTTAAGTCATAAGTCTAGCAGATTCAAAGAAATCTATGAAGTAGAAATCGCTAACGGACAATCTGAGAAAACACATGAAATCCTAGAAAAATGTATGTTAACTCTTAATAACTACCTTTTTCACGTCAACCTCATGTCGATGCCTATCGGTAGTTTTGATGTCATAATTGGCATGGATTGGTTATCTTCCCACCGCGCCGAAATTTTATTTCATGAGAAATCCATACGACTACCCTTCCAAACGGCGAAGCCCTGATTATCTATGGTGATAAATCTGGGAAGAACCTCAAAGTCATCTCTTGTACTAAGACCCAGAAATATCTACATAAGAAATGTAGCGCATTCTTAGCCCACATTGTAGATAGGAAGAGAAAGACAAAAGAAATCAAGGACATAACTCAAGTATGTGATTTCCCTGACGTGTTTCCTGAAGATCTACCTGGAATACCTCCCGTCCGACAAGTTGAGTTTCGAATCGACTTAATTCCAGGAGCAGTACGAGTAGTGAAATCTCCTTATCGGTTGGCTCCATCTGAAATGCAAGAATTATCTAGCCAACTACAAGAACTTCTTGACAAAGGCTTTATCCGACCAAGTTTTTCACCTTGGGGAGCACCAATATTGTTTGTCAAGAAGAAGGACGGATCCTTTCGAATGTGTATTGATTATCAGCAGCTGAACAAGCTAACGATCAAGAATCGTTATCCGCTTCCAAGAATTGATGATCTATTCGATCAACTGCAAGGATCTAGCTACTACTCAAAGATAGATCTTAGATCAGGATACCATCAAATCAGGGTACAAGAAGACGACATTCCAAAAAAAACATTTAGAACTCGTTATGGTCATTATGCCCCAGCAGTGTTTATGGATCTCATGAATCGCGTTTGCAAACCATACTTGGATAAATTTGTGATCGTATTTATCGATGATATATTGATATATTCACGAACCAAGGAAGAACATGGTCAACACTTGCAAATAATCTTGGAGCTACTAAGAAAAGAAAATTTGTACGCTAAATTCTCCAAATGCGAGTTTTGGATTAGAGAAGTACAATTTTTAGGTCATGTAGTTAGCAATGAAGGAATTCATGTTGACCCATCCAAAGTCGAGGCAATTAGGAATTGGAACGCACCAAAGACACCAACACAAGTGCGTCAATTCCTAGGACTTGCTGGCTATTACCGCAGATTCATAGAGAAATTCTCTAAAATAGCCAAGCCGCTTACAACACTAACCCAGAAGGATACGAAGTTCAACTACAAAGACAAGCAAGAAGCTGCTTTTCAGAAAATGGAGCAAATGTTGTGTAGTGCACCAATGTTGTTTTTGCACTAAAAATTTGGAGACATTACTTATACAGTACTAAGTGTGTTATTTTTACCGACAACAAGAGTCGCCAACACATATTCGACCAAAAAGATCTTAATATGAGACAAAGAAGATGGGTTGAATTGTTGAATGATTACGAATGTGAGATTTGTTATCATCCCGGAAAGGCAAACGTGGTAGCAGATGCCTTGAGCCGGAAAGAATATATTAAACCCCAACGGGTACGAGCATTAACTATAACTATCCATTCTAACTTTACCACACAAATTAGAGAAGCTCAACTTGAGTCTCTAAAAGAAGAAAACATCAAGAACGAAGCTTTGCGAGGAATGGAAAAGCAACTTATACAAAAAGATGACGAAACACGACACTTTATGAACCGAATTTGGATGCCTAAGTTCGATGGAGTCAGGGGATTGGTCTTAGAAGAAGCCCACAAGTCTAGATATTTCGTGCATCCAGGCTCTGACAAAATGTACTTGGATTTAAAAGTACACTATTGGTGGCCAAACATGAAGGCAGAAATTGCTACTTATGTGTGCAAATGTTTGAGTTGTTCTAGAGTAAAGGCAGAACATCAAAAGCCTTCAGGTTTACATCAACAACCGGAAATACCTGAATGGAAATGGGAGAAGATATCAATGGACTTTATTACTAAGTTACCTAAAACTCCTAGTGGGTCCGACGCTATTTGGGTAATAATCAATAGATTGACTAAGTCCGCCCATTTCTTACCAATTAAGGAGAACGACAAGATGGAGAAGCTGACTAGAGTTTATTTTAAGGAAATTGTCAGATTGCATGGAGTTCCAAATTCTATTATTTCTGACCGAGATAGTAGATTCACTTCACAATTTTGGCAGTCTATAAAAAATCCTTAGGAACACGTCTAGACATGAGTACAGCTTACCATCCACAGACTGATGGTCAGAGTGAGAGGACCATTCAGACTTTAGAAGATATGCTCCGAGCCTGTGTAATAGAATTTGGAAATGCATGGGATACTTATTTATCGTTAATTGAGTTTTCATACAGCAATAGTCATCACACAAGCATCAAGGTAGCACTGTTTGAGGCTCTTTATGGATGAAAACGTCGTTCCCTAGTATGTTGGGTAGAAGTTGGAGATACACAGATGGCTAGGGAATGTACAGGCGATACCTTACGTACTGGACCAGAAATAATCCACGAGATAACTGAAAAGATCATGCAAATTAACAATCGATTAAAGGTTACGCGTGATCGTCAAAAGAGCTATGCTGACATAAGAAGTAAGCCTTTAGAATTCCAAGTTGGAGATAAAGTAATGTGGAAGGTCTCTCCTTGGAAAGGTGTAATTCGATTCGGGAAACGAGGCAAACTAAACCCTCGGTATATAGGACCTTTTGAAATTCTGGCAAGAATTGGTTCTGTCGCATACCAACTCAAGTTGCCTCAAGAACTAAGTAATGTGCACGATGTTTTTCACATATCAAACCTCAAAAGATGTCTATCCGATGACACTCTTGTTATACCTCTCGAAGAGATACAAGTCAATACGAAACTCAATTTTGTAGAAGAACCTGTTGAGATCATGGATCGAGAAGTCAAACGACTAAAGCAAAGTCGTATTCCCATAGTGAAAGTTCGATGGAACTCTTTATGAGGACTTGAATTTACTTGGGAACATGAATATCAGATGAAAGAAAAATACCCTAAATTATTTAGCAAAACCCTATCCATAAGATAAATTTCGGGACAAAATTATTCTAACGGGGGGAGAATGTAACACTAGTCAAAATAGGTCAATAGACAATCACATGTGATTATGCCAATTGTGTAATGTGATTTTGTTAAACTAGTAATGTGATAAGAGTGTTATGTAGTTCATGATAAATTCTAATACAAATATTAACTTTCTTTATGATACAACTCCAAGTATACGTCCATACGATTCCAAAAACACTAAGAATGTCTGAATCTGACTTCGCATAAAAGAAGTTATGAGAAACCGAACACTATAAATCTCTATAGTAATATGAATTTAAAATACAATTAGAATTAGCTTTTAAAATCTAAAAGAGATTTGTAGTACTTGTAAATACCTACGCGTGCATATAAAGAACGTCAAAAATGGAGTTCGTATGTGAAAGTTACGACCTTCCGAAGATTCAACTGTCAGAAACCCTAATTTGACTGAGCTCACGACGTGAGCACAGGACTCACGACGTAAGAAGTCATTTATCCATATCTCAGAATCTAGAAGGTGTTTGACGAGGTTGCGAGGGGATAAGATCCAAACTCATGATGTGAGCAAGGATATCTCACGACGTGAGGAGTCACATAGCCACCTTCCGAAGCTAGGGACGCAAATGGAAAGTCTACGGGATGAGTATACAGGACTCACGACGTGAGCCTTATAAAACTCACGACATGAGGTTCTAAAATTCTTACTATAAATATCAGGTCCGACTTCAGCCATTCTTACACCTAAACTTCTTCCCTTTCTCTCATTTGCTGAGGCCCTCTTGCATCCCGAGCCCCGACAACCTTGTACGCTGACCATTTCTGCTTAGATTACATAAAATCACACTACCAGGGTGAGTTTCACGGCCCCACTTTCTAATATTTTCGGGGGAAAACGCATGCTAAATATCGTATATACATTACTGTTATGTCTATATGATAGTATATTAGTATCAACATAGATAGTTATAATAACCGGGATTTAGTTGTTCTAAATATAATATTTTGAATATATACAACTATTATCAATCTGTCGGCATGTTATTTTACTAATGTAGATCTTAAGTTATGCTTAGGATTCTATATATATATATATATATATATATATATATATATATATATATATATATATATATATATGTTGTGTGCAATATAGTTCCAATGTTATATTCAAAAGTTCTATATGTTAAGTTATAAAGTATGTTGCTATTATTGGTTTTATGTCACGATAAAACTGGAGATGTTATATGTTGTATTGTTAGTTTTATGTTAATATAAAACTTAGTATTGTTATTGATAGTTTTATGTCAAGATAAAACTAGGAACATTATATGTTGTTATTATTGGTTTTAGGTCAAAAATAAAACCTGTTTTTACTTCAAGATATAGATGTTATACTGCCTAAATAGTATGAAGTTAGGAGTAATGTTTAAAAGCATAGTCTAGTAACTTATGGTTTTAGACATGAAAATGCTTTTGTTGTTACAACTATAGGAAGCCGTCAAAGTCTACATGAGTAATTGTATTCATCAACTAAGATTGGTGATCTTAGCAGAAATCCTTTGAACTATAACCGTTAATCCCGTATGAGCGAGGAAGTCATGTATAAATAGTATACGGGTTGACCACCCCACTTGTGACTGTTAGCTACAGTCAACCAAAAGAAAGTGATGAACTATCCTTTTATTTGTTATTGTTCCGGCGTTGATGAAGCGTACAATGTTGTTTCTCATGGTAAATCATAAGTGTGTTTGTTTCTCATGGTAAATCATGAGTATATTCTATCAGATGTATTATGTCATAGCAGTGGTTACAGGCTCATGGTAGCAAATTGTTAGAAACATTATACTTTGTCGTATACAAGTATTAATGTTAAATATAAGTTTCCCTTTACTTATACCTTAGAATTAAGGAATGTTTAGGTATAACTCTTAATTGATAAGTAAACTATTATACCTAATATACATACTAAATGTTGGAGAGTCAAAATGATACTTTTAAAATTATTCTTTTGAACGTAGAATATGTATTACTTTATGGAGTGAGAACCTGTGGACTTACCAACTCTATGTTGACATATTTTAAAATGCATGTGTTTTCAGGAACTTGAAAAGCTGGTATGTATTCGAACAGGAGAAGTTTTACTATTATCTTTCTGTTCATTAAAAGTATACCATAGTCGGATATTATGTAATAGATACTAGGAAAACAATAATGTAACTTTCAATCATCAATAAAGGTATGTATTTTCTTTAGTAGTGTTCAATGTATGTTATATAACTGTGATACGAAGAATGACGTTACACTACCCGGTGTTTCCGCCGATGGCTGGGGTGTGACACGTATCGCGACAGCTAAAGCCGCATGAGACGAGGTACCATACTCACGATCTAGAGCTAGTGGCGGTGATATTCGCCATCAAGATTTGGAGACATTATCGATGGGGTCCGTTGTACCATCTACATGGACCACAAGAGCCTGAGATACATCATGGATCACCGGAACCTGAACGTGAGATAGCGCCGGTGGTTGGATGTAGTCAACGACTACGACTTTGAGATCCTTTACCACTCAGGTAAAGCCAACGTGGTGTCGAACGCCTTGAGCTGCAAATCAACTGGGTCTTCCACACCAGTGTCATGTATGAGGATATCAGTGGACTCTCCGCTCGTGTGTTTGATTAGAGATGCTCAGGCTGAGGGCATGCGACCTGAGAACTGGGAACTAGAGAGGATCAGGGGCAAGAACACCCGATTTGTGCAGGATAGTCGGGGATTATTGATGCGATGCGATCAGGTTTGGGTTCCGATGTCTGGTGGGGTCAGACAGACGGTGATGGAGGAGGCTCATAAGTCCCACTTCTATATTCACCTGGGAGCCACTAAGATGTACCGGGATTTGAGCTTAAGCTATTGGTGGTCGTGCATGAAGCGAGAAATCGCTTGGTACATTGAGAGGTGCCTGACCTGCCGGATAGTCAAGGCCGAGCATCAGAGGCCGAATGGAAAGCTACAGCCTCTAGAGATTCCCATGTGGAAATGGGAACAGATCACGATGGACTTCATTACCAAGTTGCCGAGGACAGCGAAGGGATTTGATGCTATATGGGTCATAGTGGATCGACTGACCAAGAGTGTCCATTTCCTGGCCATACCGGAAAGCTCGTCAGCCGAGAAGTTGGCCGACATGTACGTACGCAAGATCGTTTCTCGCCACGGACCGGTCTCTATTGTGTCCGATCGGGATGTTAGATTCACCTCTTGTTTCTGGCAGAAGTTCCACGAGGAGCTGGGCACTCGGTTGCATTTTAGCATAGTATATCATCCGCGGACCGATGGCCAGAGTGAGCGGACTATACAGACCCTTGAGGACTTGTTAAGGTCTTGTGTCATCGATTTTGGTGGGAGCTGGGTTTCCCACCTACCCCTTGTAGTGTTCTCCTACAACAAAACCTATCATTCCAGTATTGGTGTCCCACCTTTTGAGCTGTTGTACGGGCGAAGATGTCGCACCCCGGTCTGTTGGGGTGAGGTGGGCCACAGGGTGATAGGTCGGACCGAGGTGGTCTTACAGACTACGAAGATGATTTAGCAGATTAGACAACGGTTGTAGACCGCACAGAGTAGACAGAAGAGCTACGCCGTCCGGCGCCGATCAGAGTTAGAATTCCAGGTCGGTGATATGGTACTCCTGAAGGTCTCGCCCTAGAAGGGTGTGATCTGCTTCAGGAAGAGGGGAAATTGGGCTTCCGATACATTAGACGGTTCAGGATCATTGCCAGGTTTTGCAAGGTGGCATATAGACTAGATCTTCCTGAGGAGCTCAGTCAGATGCACATCACATTTCACATTTCGCAATTGCGAAAGTGCATTCTGGATGAGTAGGCGGTGGTATCATTGGATGACATTCAGGTTGATGAGCGCCTGAATTATGTGGAGATGCTCGTGGCCATTCTGGAGAGGAAAGTGAAGATTCTGCGGAACAAGGAGATACCTTTGGTAAAGTTACAATGGGAGCACTGTAAAGGGTCTGAGTGGACATGGGTGTCGGAGGCTGAGATACGGGAGCACTATCCAGAGATGTTCACTATAGCGGACTTTGAGGACGAAGTCTAGTTCAAGTGGGGAGAATTGTAACGCCCCAACTCTTAGGTATTAATTTTCATCTTTATTGTTTCATATTGAAAAGTCTACTCGACGAGTTGGAGGCCCTGACCCGACGAGTTGGAGCTGGAGCTGGAGGATGAAACCCTAATTTCCAAGGTTTTGCACCCTATTTAAAGTGTCATTAGCCTCTCTTAGTCTCCCTTACAGCCACTTGTGAGTCCAAAAACCCTAAATTACGGTCTTCTCTCCATACTTGTGTGTTTTAAGCTTGGAAGGTGGATCTTGGTGAGAGGAGCTTGAAGATCAAGAAGTTTGAGGCAAGGAACATGTGTGGATCTGAAGTCTTCCCCAGTTTAGCATCATTTGAAGATATCAAGTCGTTACCTTGAACTTCTTCTAGCTAGATCCTTCTATATTTGAGTTTTAGGGCCATTTTGGTATGTTGTTACTTCATTTCGAGTGATGAACCAAGATTTCGAGTTGCAACTTCAGATTTAGGCTCATCTTGGTCCTTACAATCATAAAGTATCAGTCTTTAGCATGTTAGTGTATTTCCCTTTCCTAGAATCTCTTCTTTAGCTTGATTTAAGTCATTATCATCTTGGATGTATGTAAAGTTTGCAACTTTACGTAAGAAGTATGCCTTAGGAGATTAGATCTACATTATGGAGCTTTGGAATGGCTTAAAAGCATCTGAATGGAGAAAGGACTGAAGGGACTCGGAGAGTTGCATGGTCAACTCAGTGAGTCCGATGAAGATCGCTTCAGCACGATAGTTATGAGGTGAGTTATCCTCACTATATTAAATGGGTCTAAGGCACCAATGTCGACCTTTTTCGGATTTGTATCCGAGTTTACTTCATGTTATGCTTTATGGTATATATATATATATATATATATATATATATATATATATATCCTGGTTATAGGATCCTTGCTATGATCACTGATCTATTATATCTGCATGTTTACTTGTTTATATGTATGTGCACATGTTTGTTGGTTTGGGGAAAGGGTTGAGGCAGGTCCTGCTGTGTGCAATAGGCCAAGACACCCTGCGCGGACTGGGTAGACTACATGCCCGGGTTGGGCAAATGTAGTCAGGCCGAAGGCCCAACGAGCGGTTCGGATACGCTGAAGGCCTCGAGAAGGGCAGTCCAAACGTGTCGAGGGTTCAGAGAGCGGTCCAGATAAACTAAGGACCGGGAGTCGGTCCAGTAAGATTGATGGCTCATTATGCATGTTGTTTGCTTATATGTTTACATGACATGGCTATATCTATATGGCGTTGGTATTTTGGGGGTAACTCATTAAGCCTTCGAGCTTACATTTATCGATTATTGTTTCAGGTACTTCTGATGATCGCGGGAAGGCGAAGGCGTGATCATACAACTCCTCATATTTCATGTTTTTATGATTTGATTCTGGGATACTCTGGCATTATACTATATTGGAAACATGTTTTGTAATAATCTTGGTTTTGAAAATGTTTTAAAAAGTTTAAATTAGGCATGATTTTTATGGATGTTACATCAATCTTATTTATAAATTCATAAAAATGACTATGAATATAAATATAAGTTACACCTAAAACATAATAAGTCTAGCTTAACTTACAGAGATTCCTAAAAAATCTTCGAAAATTTCGCTGGCAGAATTCAGATCCGAAAGCTTCGATTTGTTGGAGTCTACAACAATTCAGAGTTAAACTAAATGCTTCAAAAAAAATCTAGGGAAATTTGAGGTAAAACCTCAGAGAATTACAAAGATATTTTTTTGAAGGTGTGAGCATTGAATGTAGGCTTGGCCTTCTATTCATATCCAAAATTTTCTAGGCATGCCATGCGTATCCAAGGGAAGCGCCACAAATTCTTGCTACATTGTTCCCGCAATTTGCTTCCACGTGTCGAAAATCGGGCGAGCTGCGTCCCACCTTCTAGAAACAGTGTGCGCGGGAAATTTATCAAATTTTCTAAAAATCATATAGTTCTCATAAGAGCTCTGTTTTTGACGTTTTTTATATCCACACGTAACTATCGACGAATACTACAACTTTCATTTACACTCTGTCGGCTAATTCTCAATTTAATTTTAAAGTGATATTTTTAATAAGATTAGACTGTTAAATTCCATATAAAAATCATAACTCCTTCATACGAGTTCCGTTCTCGACTTTCTTTATATCGATGGAATCATGTTTACGAGATCATCAACTCTCGTTTACATTTTTTGGCTAACACTGTAACACCATATTTTCGCGTTACAATATAAACGGCTAGTTAATTAAGGATTTTGGATAGAAGGTTATTTAGGATAAATAATCTTGATGAAAGTCTTCGTAATCAGAAAAATGAACTCGTGCATATGAAGAACGCCTAAATCTGACTTCGTAGGAGGAAGTTATGATTTAGAAGTTTCAGCATACCAATGTACGACACAGAAACCGAAATGGAACTCAGCCGATTGTTAGCCGAAACAATCTAAATGAGAGTTAAAGATCTCATAGATACAATTTCGTCAATATAAATATAGTTGAGAATGAAATTCATATGGACAAGTTATGATTTTTATACGAACTTTAACATTCTAAGTCAGTTAAAAGTATAACTTTAAAAATAAAGTGATAATTAGCTGGCCGATTCTAATTGAAAGTTATAGATCTCATCCATAGCTACGCATGGATATAAAGAACATAAAAAACAGAGCTCGTATAAAGAAGATATGAATTTTTGAAGAAACTGAAAATTCGTGCGTGTTTGGGCATGCGTCGACAAGGGGCGTTGCGTGCACAGACACTCCACCTAAAAACCGCCACGTGTCACCCTCTGAATGAAGCCATGGCATCATCCCTGACAAGATGCACGACACACATCCATAGTGCGCAACGCGCCTCTCGACTATAAAATAGACATCTTTGTTTTCTTCCATTTCTCACATCATCTTCACTCCAAACTCTCACATCTCTCTCCAAGATCCGACTTTTGGGGTATTTTCGGGAGTTTGAGGAACTCCATTTTATTAAAGCTCTTAGGCAGAGGGTCAGGTAAATAAAAGTGCTCGGTATCGAAGCCCTGCCTGCGATTTGGCCGATTTTCGCTAGGATCCCTATTAATACTTGTTAGATGCGTTACATGCCACTTGTATTGCTAGTAGGATTACCAGATATCTTTTAATCATCTAAGTAACTGTCCAGGTGAGTTACTTTACTATACAGTGTACTACAATACATATCCGTGGGCGTTACAATCTAGTAGAGTAGAGTTAATATCATAGTCTCTAGGTGCTTAATGTTAGTGTACTCAAAGTTAGCAGAGTAGAAATAATAGCCACTATGTGCCTGTGGTAATAGAACCTAAAAGTGTAGTCTCTATGTATATAATATTGTTATGTATGTCGGGTGGGCGAGGCCCGTTTATATGCTTAGTAGGAGGGGCCCGATATATATATATATATATATATATATATATATATATATATATATATATATATATATATATATATATATATATATATATATATATTGTGGTATATGGTATTTTAGGGAACTCAGTAAGCTTCGTGCTTACCCAGTTGTTTATAAATGTTTTTTAGGAGCTTCATGGGTTGGTGAGAAGTGAAAGGTTCAACTTGACTTACGCGCATTCGCAACATGTTTCTGCATAATGTAACTATACTCTGATATATATATTTGAATAAATAAAAATGAACAATTTTGGGGTTAAAATGGGGACGTTACAAGTTGGTATCAAAGCCCTGGTTTGAGAAATTAGATGAACATTCATGTGAATCCAGACTCAAACTGAGGATTTGAATATCTTAACAAATCCTTAGAAAATAATAGTAATAAAAAGAATGCAATGCGTACAATCAGCCGGAGCTCAGAAAGGAAAGTGATTCCCAAAATATCCATATTATTATGATTGTTGATATGTGATCAAACCCTGCCCTCGCTTTCCTTTAAATAAGGCTGAAGGCCCAAAAATTAGGGTTTTTGTCATCAGCTAGTCTCCACGTCGTGGCCCTATACCTGCCACGTCGTGGGGAACAAAAATACTCCGCGAACCTTCTTGGCTATGCCACGTTGTGGGGAAACCTTTCCACTCCGTGGCCAATAAAATCCTTCAAAAATCATAATAAACTTATAATAAATTATACCTAGGATTCTGAATGTTACAGTGCTCTACCAATTACTAGTATTCAACGAGAAGCTGCTTGGAAAAACACTAAAATGTTCATTTCATTTGAACGAAGAAAAATACAAGTATGAGTACTATTTTGCGGATGAGATATACCTAAGGTTGGCAACTTTTATGAAATCATTTGCGTACACAACTAGGAAAAAACGCTTCAATACAACATAAGAAGCATCAAAAAAAGACATGGAACAAGCTTTTGGCGTACTAAAAACATGTTAAGGGCATAATAAGACTCACTGTATGTTCAACCAATCAATACATAACTAAAATATGATGTACTGTTGCCTTGATTACATAAAATGATACTGAAAGATGAAATCGTTGTTATATGTCAAATACATGCTACTAATCTCCCCACCGAAAAAAAAAATTTAATGAAATATGATTATAAAATTGCACGACTCAAAAACTCTCCACCAATTTCAATAGGATCTGGCCGATCACATTGAACGTAACTATATATCTTCTTTGATAATTTTTTTAAATATCATTTTATAATTTTGATTATCGCTTTTAAATTTTCATGTGTAGTAGTGTGTTTTGTAATGAAATTTCATTTTTAATTTTGGTTTTATTTATTTAACTTTAACTTAATATATATTTTAATAGTTTCTTTATCAAACATATGGGTTAGAATGGTTGGAGAAAATGATTACTTATACTATAGCTTGAGAAATATGAAAATAAATTGATTAAAAAAAAAGTGAATGTGATCCATAGATGACAAAAATAAGATTGAAGCGATGGACTCATCCATTTGTCTTATGGTAATAAAAAGTCAATTCTTAAAATTTACTTTTGTACCCTTCCACTAAAATTATTCAATTTGATAAAAATAACTAAAATACAAATCTATGAATTTCAATGTTTAGTTACTACACATTTAAATTCATAACTATTAAAATAATAAAAATAACTAAAATATAATAACTTTATATGTACAATACCCTAAAATTATAACATAGGACGTCCTATATAACACATCATGATTTTAAGCAACTCAAGTGTTCGTTTGGCAAAGATATAATTGACAGCCCTAAAATTACCAAAATACCCTCATACCCACGGACTAAACAATAAAATCCTCCTCATTCATCAAACTTTCTCTCAGAATCTCAACAGAAAGAACCTCTCTCTCCTTAAAAAATGGGCAACACTCCTCACCGGAGATCATCATCATCATCATCTTACTTTTCCGGCTGTATCTCGCCGTCGTGTGTTCAATCTCATAACCAGTATACACTCATCAACGACGGCAAACACATCAATGGCTGTGATCGATGGCGTCGGAAGTGGAGAAAGCTGATCAACACAGTGATTCGAGAAAGCAAGAAGAGCATCTATGGATCCCCAAAACCTTTGACATTCCGGTATGACGCCGTTAGCTACTCGCAGAATTTCGATGAAGGAACTCATCGGTGTGAGTATTACGATCAGCACGGACGTCGATGCTCAATTGCTCACAGGTGATTCGATATTTCGATTATAATGCACGTAAAAGTTTCCGAGATCGGATTTTGTACAGAAAAATCAGTATGTGTGTGTGTGTGAGAGAGAATTGATTTGAGCAAGATTAATTCTGTGATTTGAGCAAGTTTAATTCTGTGAATCTGTGTTTATGTGAATCGATTTAGAATCTAAAACTAAAAAATTTAGGAGTTTTGCGTATTTAATTACATAATTCATGCAAATTTTTGGATTACAATTTACAAGCAATTAGGAATTTTGGATTCAACCCTTCAGTTTGATGTACTTTTTGTTTCGATTTTGATACACGAAATTAAATTTTTTTATATATAATTTCTATACAACAAATTTTGATAAGTGTGTGTTGCATATACATATGCGTGATCTAATCTACACATATACCTAAACGAAAAAAATAAAATAAAATAAAACTATTTATTATACAACGTAATTAAATTATTGAATATTGATTCAATTTGTCTCCTATAAAAGATAGAATTAAAATTTTAATCGATACAAATACTTTTTCTTTTTTTATTATGCATAAACAATTTCAACAAAACACGATATACTCATTTTGAGACTGAAATTGACATAAGTTGGATGAGTTTTAGAAAAAAGAAATTGTTGCTTTTAAATCTATTCCATGAATATTGTGGTAAAAATAATAAAAAATAAATTTGCAACGAAAAAAGCACATGAAATGAAAATAATTCGTTTTATAGGGCCCACAGTGATCGTGTCTTTGCTCCAGTTTAGCAATTAGCGGTGAGTGATGATTCAAATGATGATGAGTAGACTAAAAAGTGACCATCGACAATTCAATGGTATTATAATTATTTTTGTTACATAGATTTGGTGAAAAGTAATTATTTGTTTGAATTATATCATTATAAAAGATTGGGTTGTAAGAAAAAGAAGAAAATTAATTTTTCTTTAGTAATATATGAATTGAGTTGGCTTATACCGTGTTATTTTATGTGTGAGCTGTAAATCAGGTATATCATTTCGTCTGAAAGATATAAATCGGTTGGTTTATACCGTCTCATCTCATCTGTAAATTGTATATCAAATACAACATCTTGTCTGAAAGATTAAATCAGCTCAACTAGTTTATGTTGCCGCGTCTCACTTGTGAGTAGGGGTGTCAATTTATGACACGACACGACAAAAATAACGAAACGAAACGAAATTGGGACGAATCAAAATTCGAATTCGTGTTCGTGTCGTGTTCGTGTCAAGATTAAAAAACACGATGTCATGTCGTGTCATGTTCGTGTTCATAAATCGACACGAAATTGACACGATTAAGCATGTGGTTGTCGGTTTTTTTGTGTTTGTCGTTTTTATCGTGTTATATATCTTTAAGTATGAATGAAATACACTAATAGTTATGTAATATTATCTTTATCGTGTCGTCTCGTGTCATGTTGTCGTGTTTTAATTGGTTCATTTTCGTGTTAATGAAAAAAAAACACGACATCGTGTCGTGTCGTGTTCGTGTTATACAAAACATTGTCGTGTCGTGTCGTGTCAGACAAAAACACAATATGACTGTCCGATTTGACAGCCCTATTTGTGAGATGTTTCATCTGTAAGTTGTAAACCAGATGCATCTGTCTGAAAGATTAAATCAGATCAGCTAGTTTATGTTGTCACGTATCACTTTTGAGATGTAAAGGAGGTACAAGATCTCTTCTAAACAAATTCAAATCAAGTGTATCTAGTCATAAATACTTAATGTTTCTTAAGAAGTGTTAATCCATATCAATAGTTTAACACGCAGAGAAGATAAATACATATCATATGTATTATCATGGTAAACAAGACCAAAATGTTTTCACTATAAAATCCCAAAAAATGACCGATGATAGATAAATAATAGTGACATAATAACGATAGAAATTGTATAACATGTAGATCGTAGTAGATAACTCTAATATGGCAACAAAGTAGAGTCTTAAATGTATGCCCAATAAAATTAAAATATCCATAAAAATCATTAAAAAAAAAAAGACGACAATGTAATAAAACGAAACACAAAAAAGCATCGATTGGAACACAAAATAATGAATAAGAATCACACATGTCAAACAAGTTTACATGTCAAATATGTATTAAAAAACATGATTATTTTAATATGGACATAAACTAAAATTTTTATTCATTTTTGTAATATTGGGTTTTTTTTATGCCAAGTACAAATTGTCATAAAAGCCACTAATATGACATGGAATTGGCCCAATACGGTAAGAATTTTTTTTTTTCACATTTATGTAAGTATGTTTTTTTTTTTTATATTTTTGACCAGTAAACTTATTGGCATGTTTATAATAGAGCAATATTACCGGTAATTTACAATCATATTATCCTATTTTGAATAGGTCAAACTAGTTTAATTGTCAAACGTGTACGAAAAAAATATGGTTATCTAAATATAGACATCGACAAAAATCCGTTACCCTTCATGGCCATTGACCCTATAAACCAAATTCACAAAACAAAAATAAACGTATGCAAGCTTAAGAAGAAAAATCAGGAAAAAAAATCAAAAAATAAAGTCATGAGTCAAAATCAGATTTTCTAAATTTGATAGTCATTATAAGAAAACGGAATAAAATATCAATATCAAAAACCAACTCTAACACGGCAATGAGAATAAATAGAAAATCCAAAAACGAATGTTCTAACATGTGTTTTAAGGGAAAATATCCGTATTAATTATATAAAATATTATTATAATTACATATAAAATGCATTAATTATAAAAAATATTTATATTTAAAAAATATAAAATACATTAATTAACAATAATTTTTATAATTAATGCATTTTACATTGATAGTACTTTTATAATTAATGCTTTTTATATGTAACCTTAGAACGTATTATTAAAAACAAAATAAAAAAAAAATAGAATTTTTCAAATCATCCTCTTCATGTATAGATTTTTCTAGCCATCTTCTTCTTTTATAAATTTTGTTAAACAAAATGTTGTTCATTTAAATTATTTCTAGTAATTAATCATTTTTAAAAGTTTTTTAATGAAAGAAATTATTCTTTAAATAAAAAAAAACTTCATAATAGTAATAAATAAAAACGGTATATTACAAACATAAAATTAAAAGATTATCTAGTCTACTATAATAAATAAATATTTTTTTACTATATGTCACACTCTCATTCAAATTGCCAAATGTTATTTTGTGGTTCTTTTGAATTGATTTTTTCCACATATCTTTTTATGAGATTTTCTATTTTACTAAATTCAATATAATACTTTAATGTAATAATTGCAATAAATGTATTAATAAATAGATATTAATTTCATTAACGAACTTACATTTTAATTTCAAAATTGTCAAATTAAAGCTCATTAGTTTCTTTTGTTTATTTGCTTAAATTATTTGTTTAAATTTAAAAGATAAAAAACATTTCAATTACTAATAATTCATTATTTTTCTTATTTTCTTATAAATTTAAAGTTCTCAAATATTTTGATATTTATATTTAATCTTTTTTTTAAAAAAAATTAACATATGTATTACATAGGTCTCACAACTAGTATTATAATATTGGGATAATGACTTGAAAGGGTAATGAACTTTCGACTTTTGTCACATTTAGTCACTAAATTTTTTTTCGTTATCTATTTGTCATTGAACTATTGAAACTGTTCACATTTTACCCTTATGACCGGCTGTTACCGGTCATAAGGTAAAATGTGAACAGTTTCAATAGTTTATTGGCAAATAGATAACGAAAAAAAGTTTAGTGACTAAATGTGAACAAAATCGAAAGTTCGTTTCCCTCTAAAAATTTCAAATGACTAAATGTGAACAAACTTCCTATTGTATTATGTTTTAGTAAAATTATTTATTTTTGTTTAATTGTAGCAACATTTGCTGATGAAGAAATCTATGAAATAAAAAAACAAAATGTAACATCCGGATTTCCATGTATCATAATTTAAGTATTTTTCTTTTGAGTTAAGAAGAGAGACTCGACGAGTTGACGCCTCAACTCGTCGAGTAAGGTCGCAACTGATGACTCGGATTAATGAATGGACTTGACGAGTCGGTGAGGCGACTCGACGAGTCCGCGCTGTTGGCAGAAACCCTAAATCTTTGGGCCCGAGCCATATTTAAAGGCACTTATGGCCTTCAATTGCAAATACCTTTCCCATAAGTGAGAACCCTAGCGAGCTTGAGTGTGTAGAGTGAGAGGAAGAGCTATCTTGAGCTTTTTGGTGTGATAGATCTGGACCCTTCTGTTGGAATAGTGTCTAAGGCTGCAACTATATTTGGCAAGTATTTGACCCGGTTGTGCATGGTCCTTTTGGGTTGCCTTCACCATAGCAACTTGACAGGATAATTTGAGAGAAGAAATATTATTAATATATTATGAGAATAATATAAGGAATAATAATGTTGTTATTTGATTAATATAAGTCATAAATTAATTTGGGATTAATTTGGTGACTTAAAGAGATTAATTGAATAAAGGGGCATAAACTGTCAATTGTATGATAGTTGTATTTTGTGCTGTGATTCCTTATGGATAAGGGGTGGACGATTTTAGGGTTTGGAAGAGCCTAGAAATTGTCCAAGGGCTTATCAATAAGGAGATTGGATTGCTTAGGGCCTAAGTTATCCAATTAGGGTTTTAAGGGTGAAACCTTAGGAAGCTCACTAGTATATATAGACCCTTTGGGTGATGGAAATCGGCACTCTTGCATCTAAAGAAACCCTGGCCGATTTCTCTCCCTCTATCTCTCTCTCTCTCTCTCTCTCTCTTATCATCCTCTTGCCAATTGGTGTTTGTAAGCCATTAGAGGAGTGACAATTGTGACTCTAAGCTCCAAGGACAAGAAGATTCAAGCAAGAAATTCAAGGTAATCCTTTAGATCTGTTTTCATATGTTATGATTTGAATGTTTACACTAGATCTATCAATCAAAGTCTTGGATACATTGCATGTTCAATTAAAGAAACCTAGATCCAAGCATTAGGGTTTGTATGTGCACATAGGAATGTTCTTATGGTTCAAACCCATCACCTTCTAGGTTCAGAGAGCCGAGAATATGAAGCTTTAGTAGAGTAAACCTTGGGGTTCAAAGTTAGGAAGCATTTATGGGATTTTTATGGTATATATAGTTACTTTCATCTTACACATAGATATGAAGTATTTTATATAAATTACGTGCTATGTGTGCATATTATTTGAATACTTGTTGTCTATGCTGGATGAACGATTTTATACATGTTTTAAAAGATTTAAACGGTATATTTATTTTATATCTACAAATATGTTGTGGATGAAACATGGGTAGATGAAATAGTTGGTGTGTGATGAAATAAAATGATGAGAGATAGGTGATGATAGAAAGGTGATGATAATTAGGTAAATGGATGATGATGAATATGTGATGTAGGATGAAAGGAGATACCATAACCTTAACTAGCAATGTGGCGATGTAGTCATTTACCAGAGTATAGATGGCGACCACGGACTATTCTAGACAACCCAGTGGAAACACCAGCAGGCCCATAACCTGTAGATGATGAATTACGAGTTCAGGCGATGTTGTAACTACGTATTTATGCGATGATACTCTAACCCCTTACTATGAATTACGAGTTCAGACGATGTTGTAACTACATATTCATGGGATGTCACAAATTTCGCATGCCAAACAAATGGTCATAATTCACATCAGTGAGAATGGTTCATTTTTTTGTAAAACCAAAATCAGATTGGAAATTTTGATTTTTTATTTTGGAAAATGTCAAACCATTGGTTTTTTATTTCGGTTTTGGTTTTTTGTTTTTTTTTAAATATATTTTCAGGGTTTTGTTTTTTTTTTATTTCATAGATTTCTTCATCAACAAATGTTGCTACAATTTAACAAAAATAAATAATTTGCTAAAACATAATACAAGAGGAAGTTTGTTCACATTTAGTCATTGAACTTTTTAGAGGGAAACGAACTTTCGATTTTGTTCATATTTAGTCACTAAATTTTTTTTCGTTATCTATTTGCCATTGACTATTGAAACTGTTCACATTTTACCCTTATGAGTGGCAACAACCGGTCATAAGGGTAAAATGTGAACAGTTTCAATAGTTTAATGGCAAATAGATAACGAAAAAAAGTTTAGTGACTAAATGTGACAAAAATCAAAAGTTCATTACCCTTTCAAGTCATTATCCCTATAATATTAGACATTTTTATCATTTTGAAATGGTTATGTCCTTGACATCAACACGCTAACTTCTCAATAAAAAACAAAGATGTAATGAATTTTTCAACTCATGTTGTCTTGCACATCCTAGTACTCAACTTCATCCTCTAGCAACACGGCAACCAACTACCACCACCTCTTTCTTCCCCTATAGTTGTCTCCTAAGGTAGAAATGACCACTAATGTGGTTGCATAACTGTGATTGTGTGTATGAAGTTTTGAATGATATATATATATATATATATATATATATATATATATATATATATATATATGGGTAAAGTGAATATGCCTAACAACCTTATATAAGCTTAGGTACCTAACTCCATAATACTATATCGGTTTGTATCATATTTACATTGTAATTGCCTAAGGTTCTTAAACTTCAACCCCATAACTTGATTACTTCCAAACTCTTTGGACTTTCATCAATATCTTTCTTTTACATCACGTCTTTCTATCGAATACCACCTGATGGGCTTCATATCCTACCGCTACAAATGAAAGGATGTAGGATAAATATAATGATGAATTTCCAAAAAAATTTGAAGTAAATCAAGTTTAGGGATGATGTTTAAGAACCTTGTATGATTGCAATGAAAATTTAATGCAAAATGACGTAGTTTGATGAGGTTAGGTACCTAAGCTTATATAAGGTTGTTAGGTATATTCACTTTACCCTATATTATATATATACATATATATATATATATATATATATATATATATATATATATATATATATATATATATATATATATACTAGTTTATAACCCGTGAGAACCACGGTTATAAAATTAATTAAACTTTCATATTAAAAAATCAAAATTATCAATCAATTATTTTAAATAAATTATTGCTTAAGAGATATTTTTTAGTTATATAAAACTATAATTGTTGATTTGAAAAAATACGTGAAATTATATCACCTTATAATCTTTATTGATTGTATTTTATTTTTTAATC